>NC_056726.1:1685768995-1685866495 GCF_019279795.1 Protopterus annectens
TTGCAAATACTTATGCAAATATTGTCATGTATATGTGGGAAGAGACGTATGTGCTATCTTTGACTAATCCTTTTAGAAGATATATTAACTTCTATAAAAGATTTGTAGATGACCTTTTTGCTATATGGGAAGGGAATCAAGATGACTTTCAGCAGTTTTAATGTACGTTAACAGTGTTACCACTTCTTTGAGGTTTAAACATGACATATCCAGAGATCACATTACATTTCTTGATGTAATGTTAACGAAGAATTGCAAGGAATAGTGTATACTGAATTATATAGAAAAGAGGTTAAGCGTAATAGCTATTTACATTGGGACAGCATGCACCCCCCTTTTGTATTTAGAAATATAGTAAAGAATCAGATGCAGCTTGTAGTCAGATTAAATACCGGACATGATAGGATGTGTGAATAGCTGGATACCATTGCCTCTGATTTTATGAATAGAGGCTGTTCAGAATCTGAAGTTTGTGTTGCTAGCAGAAGTATTCAACAACAGAGATGGATTAAATGGGCTTCAGCCTTATTTTGGTACTGTGAGACAGGAGAACATTAGAGTAAGACCGCAAGTTAATAAAAAATGAGATGTATGTTGACATAATAGGAATACTGAAGTGGCGAAAAGTATTATTAGGCAACATTGGTCAATTTTGAGGGACGTTCTTGGGCTAAAGGGAATTGTTGAAGACCAATCAGCCCTTGGATATAAGAGAAGTGACTCTGAATTAAAACAACTTGTTATTCGAAAGTGATTCCAGTTCTCTCTTTTTTCTTTTGGTTCGTGTTTGTGATTGAGAACTGGTTAGCTGCCTTACAGCTGTGGTTTTTGGATAACAGCAAAATAGCCACATGATACTTTTCACATATTCCCTTTTAATTCTAGTAGCTCATGTCACAGAAGATTACCGAGAATATGGAGAATGTGTGTATTAATTAGGCAGTTCTTTCAGAGAAAATGGCATCTGATTGGATAACTTTTCACACTGATCAATTTAGTGCATCTGGCAGCACCCATAAACTTTAAGGGTCTGTCCGTACAATTTTATGATAAATGGGAGAAACTGCAGAAGATTATCTCTCTAGCAGATAACACTTTGTGCTTTATGCTGACAACCAATCAAATGACTAAAAAGAAGGCAAAACTGGGATGCATATTGCCTTGAGTTTTGTGCGGGCAATAAATTAAGTCACTACACAGCTACAATTCATATTTAAAATAGTTCAATACACTGTATTCAAAGTAATACAATCACTATTTTTTACAAAGTTTTACATTTCATACCCATTATAACGAGTCCATTTTGTAGCACTCATTGCAGCAGCATAACTCGTCTCATAAACAGTTATTTCCAGCAAATACCACTCTTGCAGATCCCTGCCCGGAACCATCATTCCCTTGCATCTGGACATAATTTATGCATGAGCTAGGCAGCTAGTTCAATGGTTGGCAGGGTGTTTCGTGGAGCTGACGTCATCATGAATGCGATGACGTCAGCTCAAAAAGCCAGAACAAAAAAATTGAAAATAAAATGCCAGGAAATTCTGAAATTAAGGGTTGCCACTTGGGAATCGTGGCACCCCATTATTTGGACCCCAAAACTCGGTAAAAACCAAGTAATTCGGGGGTCTATATTATATGTTTGAAGTCTGAAAACGTCAAATCTCATATGATCGACTCTATATGAGCAAAGTTTTCAAACTTTGAACGCACAATATAAACAAACTAAAAATAAAAAAAACTACCTGAACGCTCTATGCAGGGGAGCAAGCCCCCTGCACTCTCCACCTCCCGCTACTTAAATATACCAACTCCGAGATTGCACTACATTGAAGTGAAGGGAAATATTCCCTATGGCGATCTACGTTGTAACATTCGATGTTTGAAAACTTCACTCATATGATGTCGATCATATGAGATTCAAAGTTTTCAAACTTTGAACTTACAATATAAACCCGTAATTCTGGATGGTTTGGAGGTATGGTCTTGGACAATGCATCTTTAACCTGTTCTGCATTAAAGCTGGGTGCCTGGCATTCCTCCAGTATTGTGATTGGTCCACTAGGGGGAAGAGAGGGGTAAAGTTGGCACTGAATCTGTCGGCCAGTATGTTGGCAATATCTGTTGGCTCAGTATAGGAAGTACCATTATGTAGTAACTCAGAGGAAACCTGGATGTTGCCATGGTGATTCTTGATATAACTATAGAAGGCTTTGTAGTTGTTTTTAGTGTCTGTTGCAAAGTTGCAATTCTGCCTTCATAGCTGGCTTTAGAAGTTTTAATGAGGGATCTCAACTTTTTGTTGAGGCTAATAAGGGAGTTTTTCCAGTCTTGGGATTTCACCTTTTTCTGCAACAGTTTCTTCCTTCTGTTGTAGAGTTTATTAATGGCAGGGACCAACAGACTGGCTTCCTTTTTTTGGGAAGAGCACCTTTGTTCTGTTGGGTATGGCTAGTTCCATGCATTTATGTACATGTTCGTACAGTGCATTGGTGTATGATTCGGCAGTCATGCATCTATTTTCCATTGACATGGGTGCCATGAAGTTAGCCACCGCTGTTTTTAGGAGCCGAAAGTCAGCTTTGGAGAAGCTTTTCATGGTGGTTACCTTTGTGGGGGTGTGGGTGAGATGTGAATTTCCATGGTGATTAATTTGTGGTCTGATCTTACCAGGGAGGAATTGACTATTGGTGTAGAGCAACCGTTGCCCATGGTAGTAATAACTAGGTCAAAGATGTTGCTTCCTCTAGTGGGAGTAAGAATGAGCTGGTCCAAGACATTGGAACTGATGAATTCCAGGAAGCATTGGCCCAGTGTATTGATGCATGAGTAGGTTTCCCAGTTGATGAAGGGGTAGTTGAAGTCACCTAGTATGAGAGTGTTGGGTTGGTCCCTAATAGTTTCTAGGGTGCTTAGGAACATGGAGTGAGAGTCTTGGGACATGGTTGGGGACCTATAGAAGGCTATGACCTGAATTGCCATTTTACCCAATGTTAGTTGTACCTGAAGTATCTCAGATGCATTATGCTGGGCTGCTAGTCTGGAGGTGTGCATATCCTTTATGAATATGGAGACACCACCGCCTTTGGAGCTTTGGTCCATGTTCTGAGTCCAAAAGGTGTGGAATGAGTTATAGCCTGGTTTCTGCTGCTTTAAACCAGGTCTCTGTTACAACACAAATGTCGATGTTCTCCATTTTGAGGAGTGCTTCGAGCAAGTGCATCTTGAGATTTATACTTCTAGTATTGAGTGGCATGACCCTTAGATTGAATTTATTTATAGCTGTTATGATGGTAATTTGGTCTTTGGAACATCACCTAAAAAGGCACTATAGGGGTGGCAAGAGCCTTAGCCAGTATCCGGAAACCCAGGAGTGACAGATGCAGGCCATCTGTGACAAAGCATCGAGGTCTGTCAGTCATGTCATCCCAAGTAGACAGATGCTAGATTCCCATAGAATGACACCAGAAACTTAGCCAATTTTTGAAATCAATAATTTTCTGCTTGTAGTGCGGTGTCATTCTGGGCAATGGTAGGATGCTGCTCAGGGCTAGAATCATTCCTGCCTGAGCCACATCATCCGAGAGCTTCTCCATGTCTCTTTCATGTAGTCCGGGGAGGTGCATCTCAAGTCATTCACACCGACATGGACAGTGACAGAGTCATACTTGTACTTGTTGTTGAGTAACCTGAGTGCATGTGTTATGTTCATAGGTTCATAGGTTCATAGGTTAGTACTTGGCTAACTGCCCTTACGAGCCATTTTAAGTCTAGCCAATTATCCCTTGTGAGACTCAAACCCTGCACCTTGTGTTTGTAAGGCAAACACCTTAACCATTAGGCCACCCTCCCAATGTGTCGGATTCTGGCACCTGATAGACAGCTGACTGTTACCTTCTCCTTATTCAACCTAGTGAGTGGGCCATCAGTGTGCCTCACTATCGAGTCATCTATGATTAGAGTATTGGGCAAGCTGTTTTGCCTTAGGGGCTTACGTTGAGGGGCACACTGTGTAGGTGAGCTATGTGTCTTGTCATTTGTGCTGTATTGTGGTAGTCGAGTGCATTTCTGCCTTGGAGGTCTCTGCTGTTTGGGAAGATTTCTATTGAGAGCCTCTGTAAAGGTGGGTGTGTGGTTTGTGTTTTTATGTGAGAGCTGTGATGGTGGGTGTTCTGGAGGGCTATGTGTTGCATGTGGTGTGGTGCAGGTGTTGACCTTCTCCTCTTGACCAGCTGTTCCGGTTTTGGCTTGAGAGTGCATGGCTTCCAATATGGATATATAAGTGCATCTCTCACAAGTCTGAGAGTTGGGAGATAAGAGGAGAGAGTTGTCTGTGTGCATGAGGCAGTTGCAACACTGCCTCAGAATGCCCAAGTTCACCAGGTTAATAGGAAAAAGCACAGGGAACTGACCTTTAGACATGCCAGGAGGGATGGTCATTATTATAAAGTACTGGAACTGTTCCTTATATATTCCTTTTACAGGAAAAAGGTCACTCAAGGTGTCTGAGTCTGTACAGAGCACTGCCAAACAGTTGAAGAGAATACGTAGACCCTGAAAATTTAAAAATTAAGTATTTAGGCAGATATTCTGAATTTAGAAAGAAATCAAGCAGTACTTACTGAAAAACAAAAAAAATTAGCTTGTCAAGAATGATGAAAACAGGGGAGTCACATGAATGGTTACTGCCTGGCTACTACTAATGCTGGTCTCAGCACAGCTTCACTCTCTTGGGATACAATGCTCCTTTGTTTCTTCTCTCACCAGAAGCAAAATGTTAGCACCAATCCCAATAAAAGAAGCAGGCTATGGCTTGTTTGTAATCCACAGTCTTGTCCCAGATGATGTGAAGGTCTGCAGGCTTGTCTTTTTCTGGTAGATGCCTTGAATAGCAACCAGACCAATCAAGTATGTTAAGCACAGACACTCACTCTCCAGCCAAAAAGAGTCAGGAATCAATGCACTCTGCTCCTACTCTCACTAGGATCAGAATATAAGCATAGATTCCAAACTGTCACATATAAAGCAGTTATTAAGCTTTCTGATGATCAGCAGTCTCCAGGAAATAATGTCACTGTACTCCTTCTCTCACCAGGAGAAAACAGAAGCACTAATCCCAAGATGACTACTGAGAGGCAGAATGTGGGCTCTCCAATAACTGGTGGTCTTGCAATGTATGCTTACGGTAAGATGAAAAAATGGTTTATCCTAAACACTGCAGTGTGCACTAGAGGAGTTAGATGTGAAAGTAGGTAACTTAAGTTTTACCTGTCTAAAAAGTTAAGTTTTAGTGGATAGTCACTATTTTTAAAACACAAAGATAGACTGAAAGGGGGTGGTCACTTCTGTATTCTGGTACTATGGAATACAGTAGGATGGCCAATACATTTAAATAGTTGAAGGGGAGTGATTTCACAAAATAATAATTTTGTGCTTACTCACACCAGCCAGTAAAAGCAGAGAGGAAATGAGATATATGGTCAAATTAACATAAGGGGCAGGCAACTAGAAAGACAGTGACGTTTAAGAACACAACAGTACCTAGGTGGGAGGGTGGGAAAAAGTTCTGTCTGACTCACAAAAGACAGAGCTGTGGTCTCCTTTCAAGTTTTAATATGCAGTTAAAAGGAGAATACAAGTAAAACACAGTGTAAAGAAAACAAATAACAGTATACAAAATAGAAAAAGGCAATAAAGTGATACAAAATGCAACAAATAAAAGCAAGCTGACCTTTCCCTCACAGCAAACTGTAGCAGAGTCTGGGTGAGTTTTTGCAGTAAAGTGTTGTTGAAGAGGGAACCTGTAGCCAGCACATTTACTATTCTCCACTCCCTCGCTCCATTCAATAAATAGAAGGAAAAAATCTGTCAATTGCCTTTATTAAAGAAATTAGCACTGGCAATTTCTGCAAGCTCTCTCTTTTTATAAATTAAATAAAGCAAAATAAAAAAACTAGACTAAATTAACAAACATTGCTCCCACAGTTACATCAAAGCGGAGGGGCCAGCGAAAGCCTGACACAACAGAGCTGTCACAGGATTCTGTTCAGAAGACCACCACCATACGACCACCCCAAGGTGGTCCTCATCCTCTTTTTGGCTTAATCCTTCACAGAGGGAAAGTGAGACTTTCTGAATTAGCTAGTTAGTTCCCCCCATCACAAGAAGGGCCATTCTCATGACCTGGGCTACCGCTTATGATCTGACTCCCCATTCATTAAAGAAATTGGAATTAAATTACTTGTGAGTGTCAACACATGTCAACATCAACCCTGCCAGTCACCAGAAAGAGTTATTAATGTATTAGATAATGCAAGGTGCTTTCACATCAAATGCACACCTTATTTAAGGCTGGTAGAAAGTGTGACAATCAGCTTATAAAAATATAATATAAAATTACTTGTCAGGGTTGTAATTAACTGTGATTAGATATAATGTTTCTAATGCCTAAAGAGTTTGCTTGTGGTAGCAGAGTGTATATGAAATTCCAAATTGGAAACATTGTATCATATTATACCATGATCCCCCCAAAACGTGCACGCTGATTGGCCAGCGTGCCCGTTGTAAATCGAGTTATACTAATGGAAAAAGGTCCGGTCGCCCGGACTTTTTTCCATTAGTATAACTCGTTTTTTTAAAACACTGTCTCGCTATGTTAAATGGGTTTAACATAGCGAGACAGCTTTAAAATAAGCAACGGAGATCTCCGTTGCTTATTTTAAAGCTGTCTCGCCATGTTAAACCCATTTAACATAGCGAGACAGTGTTTAAAAGCAATGGAGAAAGCAAGATCTCCGTTGCTTTTTAGTGTTTTGCTATGTTAAATGAGTTTAACATTGCGAACAGTTTTAAAATAAGCAACGGAGATGTCCGTTGCTTATTTTAAAACTGTCTCGCTATGTTAAACTCATTTAACATAGCGAAACACTAAAAAAAAGCAACGGAGATCTTGCTTTCTCCGTTGCTTTTGCCCACAGCTCTGATGCACTCCGCAGACGCGCAGTACATCAGAACTGCCGCGGATGCCAGACATCTGCGGAAGGGCAGTAAACCGGCATTATACTATGCCATTATTTAAGAAAAGTAATAGTTTCTTTTCTTAAATAATGTCATGGTATAATAGCAATAACCCACTTCTGGGTGTGGGTAATGCTAAATTTACCCACGGTTGGCTTTGTTTGGTCCCTCGGGCTTTGCCCTCGGGACCAAACCACGCCAACCGTGGTAAATTTAGCATTACCCACACCCAGGCGTGGGTTATTGCTATAATATACCCTTAATGCAGTTAATAATGCATAGCAAAAACTTTCCTATGCCTGTGATAACAGCAACACCAATAACAGAATGTAGATGCTGATAAACGTTCTTCTGAAAAGCTTATTTTATTTTAAGATGGCACATTTATTTAATTTATTTACTGTTTGTTGATTGGGGCCCTTTTCAACCACTACCAGGGCCATGCGGCAAAAACAATCAAAATATTGTCCTTGGTCAGAGCACAGAGCTAATGACATCACAATGAGAAACAGAGTAAAGCTTAGCAACATTATTATTTAACATTTATCCTTCAGCAGTGAAGGCCATAACCCGTGTGAAACCTAAATGAGTTAGGCTGATAATAAGAAAAGAAAAAATAGCATTGGAGTTTTTAGCAGTATGATGGTCATAGATGCCCAGGAGATGATACTTTATAAAACATTTGCCTAAATGAATTTTCTGACAAAATAGTAATTGAAAGTGGTTTATAAGTCAGGCTAGTTTTAAACATAAACAAAACGGGCCCGGCAATAGCTTAAAAGTATACAGCTAATATGCAGATCTTTGTGGAAAGTTTTAGAAATTAAAAATAAATAGTCATTGCTTGCAAAGGAATAGTTTGTTTATTTAAATTAACTGTAGAAAAGCATTATATTCTCTAGACATTTGCTACTGTGTGTTTTTAATGGGATTGTCTCACAATGAAACTGACTCTGCTTCACATATGCTGGTATTGCGGACATAATCTGTAATTTCAAGTAAGAAATCATATATCAAAGGATCATAGGATCATAAGAAGTTACTAGGCTAACAGCCCCAGGGCCCTTACAAGCCTAGCCAAATTCAACCTGTGTTCCTAAGGGTGTCTGGTTCAAGCAGACACTAAAATCAGCACCTATTGCCCCTGTCCAAGAAGGACACAGGTGGAACCCCCGAGTGAATTTCCAGATACCCATCTAGTTGTCCAAATTATGCTTAAAAAGGGCCAATGAGGGGGCTTTTTTTAACATGAATAGGAAGCTTGTTCCAAAGGTGTGGCTACCTCTGTGAGACAAATCTGTCTCTTCAGCAAGTTCTGTTGATGTCACATACCAGGTTAAGGTCTTTTGAGCGAGTGACCCCGTATGCCATTTGACTTGTGAATTTTCATTAAAGCTGGGTCAGAGATTACTCTATATGCAAGGCACAGGTCACCTCTGAGCAGTCTGTATGACACAGATTAAAGTGACAATGATTTCACTCTGTCCACATAAGACAGATCTTGAAGATCCTGAATTTTTTTTGTAAGGAACCTTTGTGGTCTCTCCAATTGCTGCAAGTGTTTGGAAAGGAAAATACCAAAGGGAGTGCTGTACTCTATTATTGGTCTGATGAGAGAAGAGTACAGAAGGGTTATACTCTCTTTTTCTGGAGCCAATGCCCTTACTTATGAGATGAGCAATATAAAATGCCCTTCTTACACTGTGGAGACATGGTGATTGAAATTAAGGTTGCTGTCGACCTGTATGCCTAGATCTCTCACTACTGACTGTGTGCTTAGGGTATTGCTATTGATGTAGTAATTTGCAGGAACATCACCCTTGCCAAAGTGGATTATAATGCATTTCTTTTCACTAAATTTAAGGATTATAATGCATTTTTTTCACTAAATTTAAGACTCTGACATTGACACCAGTCATTAGTCTGTGTAAGACCTACTTGCAGGATGTTGAGATCATTAGGGGTTTCAGTGATCACTCACAGTTTGCAGTCATCAGCAAACTTTTTCAGCCACAGCCCTTTAGTTTTAGCCTGCACTTTGTAGAAGTAGATTCCAAACAGTAGGGGTCCCAGAATCGATCCCTATGCAACACCACTGTTTACTGGTCTGCTGGAGGAGGTGTAGTCCCCTATTTTGACTGTATGAGCTCTATCAGTGAGCCAGTTTGCAACCCACCTGACAATATATGGGTTGATACCCAGCTGGGTGAATTTATCAATGATGCTTGAATGGGGAATTGTGTCACAGGTCTTGGCAAAGTTTTGCTAGGTCATATGCACAGATTTGCCTCGTCTAGGACTTTGGTGACTGTCCCGAAGAAGTCCACCAAGTTTAACAGGCATGATCTCCCTCTGACAAAGCCAAACTGTGTGGGGTCGATTGTTTGGAGATTTCCTATATCTTTGTTAATAAGGTCCATGATTTGTTCCATGGCCTGGCAAATAAGGCTGGTTAGGCTAATGAGTCTATAGTTCTAGGGTCCATAGATACACCCACTAGCAAAGTGATGATGGTAGCTGTTTTTCATTCTGCTGAGAAGAACCCGGTGCTTAAGCTGTGATTGAAAAACATGCCCAATGGTGATGGTACTTCCTGTTTTAACCCATGTAGAACACAGCCTAGGATGTTGTCTGGTCCCATGGAGGCTGTGTTTTTGGCCTTAGAGAGGGCATTTAACACCTGATCTTTGGAGATACTAGGTGGGAGACTAGTGTTATGGATGCTTTGGGGTATATGGCAGGGACAGGGGACTGAAGTTTTCACTGAACCTGTCAGACAGCAGATTTGCTATAGCCACAGATTCTGTATATGTAGTACCATTAACTATGAGTTCAGCAGAAATCTGGGCCTTATCTTTGAGGTTATGAATGTAACTAAAGAATGCTCTGTGATTATCCTTACTTAGGGAAGCTAAGCTGGATTCTTAGTTAGCTTTGGAGGACTTCACTAGGAGTTGTATTTGCTTGTTTAAGTTGAGGAGGGAGTGTTTCCAGTTTTGAGACAGTTCCTTCCTGGTCTTAGACAGCAATTTCCTTCTCCTATTGTATAGCCTATTAATGGCAGTTGTCCACCAGACAGGTTTGTTTTTTCTTGAAGATCTTGCTTTGGTTCTATCAGGTACAGCAGAGTCAATTCAATTGTACAGGTGCTCATATAAAGCATTCAGCATAGATGTCTGCCCCATCAGTGGGGGGAGGGGCAATGAAGCTATTTATGCTGTCACGTAAGAGGTTGTCATTGGCCTTGGAGGAGTTTTGTAGTCAGGCTTGTTTTTGAAACACTCATGATCAAAGCTCATTTATGCAATAAGTAGTGTGCAGCTAGTTAACTTTTTCAGAGAAGGATGAGTTGCCAATTCCTCTGGTGAGGAGTAATTAACAATGCTTACAATGTAATCAGGTGGTGATGGTTATATGAGCAACAATGGTGTCCTCAAATATTAATAACTCAGTTGATCCTTCATGTCTTTATACTGTTTTTTCTTTTTCTAACCTTTTTTTTTTACTTTAGAATGTGTTTAGTTATGACATTCTGTAATTTGATTATTATGGTGTTTGTCCTTTACTACAATACTACAACAAATGTGATATTCATTGAATTCAGAGGGAGGACAGATAATATTCTTAATCCTCTGTCTTTGCATTATTCTCAGTTGCAGAGTAAATGCCTGCTGATATATATATATATATATATATATATATATATATATATATTTTTTTTTTTTTTTTTTTGCTGCCTCTAATAGTATGTCATATGATACCCCTTAGCTCCTATGTATTTCTAGTGCGGTTTCATTTAACATGCCACTTGTGCTTTTTGCTTGAATTCTTATTTTTTTGCAAGATATTTTGGGATTATTCTGAAATTCTTTTATATACTTTTAATGATAGTTATATTTTTAAGCTGGATATAATAAAAGGTAGCTCTCTTTCTATTTTAGTACATTTTATATCCACTGTGTTAAATTGCAGGTACTTATACAAGGACCAAAGTTTTTATTTACCTTGAATGGTTCTTAAGGAATGAGTAATGCAGGCTGTATACAAAATGTTTAGCAGGCTTTGCTGCGTTTTCCCTTCATTGGATGTGTTTTCCTACACAGTAAATATAGGTTGCTCAACTGGGGGCTTAATATTTCTTGCAACACATTTGTCTTTCTTTAGTCCCATTTATTATCCTTAGACTTAGATGGGTTTGTTTTTATGTGTCTGTTTTATACTTTTATAATGTTTATGTTTTGTATCACATCACTCTGGCACTTCTTTTGTAAACTGCAGGCTTATAGTTACAGCTTAGAAATAGGTACATATTCGGTATAACAGTAATTCATGTTATTTTTTTCAAGGAGGATTGTCTCCTTTATCTGGCACATAATGCCTTCTGATAACTCCCCTTTGTGATTAAGTCCATGCTTTTTAATTACTCTGTGATGGGTACTCTGTCATATTTGTTACATAAATAGTTTGTCAGTTTTAGCTTTGCTGTGGGAAGTTGTAGCATCCTGCTATATGTTTATGTTTAACAATGACTCAGTGACATGCTTGGTTTTCTTGTTAGAGGTTATTTATTTTTATTATTTTACATTTGTTAACCGGGCTAGTCCAACTGGATACATGTCCATTTTCAGTGGAGGCCCGAGGAGAAAAGCTCCGCTATCTAACAGCATGATAATCAAACAGTGTTTACAAAATACATAAGGTATTACATGCATGAGAGGAAAAGTAAATACACAAATAGGTTCATAGGTTCATAGGTAGGTACTAGGCTATCTGCCTGAAGGCATTTATAGGCCTAGCCGGAATGTGTTGGCTTTTGCCACCCCCTCAGATTAGTTCCCTGTGCCTCTGTCCAGCAGAGCCATTGAAGTGACCCCTAGAGTAAACTTTCTGTTTCTCATCCACTCGTCAAAGGTTCTCTTGAAGAGGGTTAGCGAGGAGCTCTTCCTAATGTAGATTGGAATCTTGTTCCAGAGCATGGGAAGTCTCTGGGACAAGAATCTATCCTTCCAGCAAGTCCTATTCATTGTTGTGGTGAGGTTTAGTTCCCTGGAGTGTGTGGCTCGAGGGGAATATGGTTTTCTTTAGGTGGAGCATGTCCATCAATTCTGGGTTGGACATGGCCTTGTATGTCAGGCAGAGATCATCAGTGAGTAGGCGGTATGCAACCGAGTGCAGCTGGAGTTTCGTCAGTCGAGCTGCATAGGGCATCTGCTTGAGGCCAGTGATCCTCTTAGTGAGATACTTCTGTGGTCTTTCCAGTTGTTGCAGGTGTCTTGTGAGGTACATCCCAAATGGGGAATTGCACTCTATGATGGGTCTGATGAGTGATGTGTAGAGGGGCCCAATGACCTCTTTCAATCTGGATGCAAACCCTTTTGTGATTAGGTGGGCCACACAGAAGGATTTTCTAACCACTTTAGCAATGTGATTATCAAAGGAGAGGTTACTATCTATTTGGGTCCCCAGATCCCTTATTACGTCTTCGGTATTTAGGGGACTACCACCTATGTGGTAGTTTGTGGGTACTTTGTTTTTTCCAAAGGGGATGACTATGCACTTTTTGGCATTTAGCTTGAGGCCATGGTTTTGACACCAGGTATCTGTCTTAGTGAGACCCTTTTGGAGGATGTCTGTGTCAGCTGGAGAGTCAATTATAGCCCCTAGTTTGCAGTCGTCTGTGAACTTGGTCAGCCATAGTCCTCCTGTGCTTGCCTGTACCTCTGAGAAGTATATGCCAAACAGGAGGGGTCCTAGGACTGAGCCCTGGGGAATGCCACTTGTATCCGGTTTGGAGTCAGACCTAGCTCCCACAACTCTTACCATGTGGGTTCTGTCCATGAGCCAGTTGCCCCCCCCATCTCGTGACGTAGGGGTTTATGTTCAGGCTGGTGAGCTTGTCTATAATACCTGAGTGGGAAATGGTGTTGAAGGCCTTTGCAAGGTCTAGGTAGGCTGTGTGGACCACCTTTCCCTCATCTATAGCCTTGGTGACTGTCTCAAAGAAGTCCATCAGGTTTAGGAGGCATGATCTGCCCTTAACAAAGCTGAACTGAGTAGGGTCCAATGTTTGGAGGTTCCTAATGTCTCTGTTAATGAGATCCATGATGATGCGCTCCATAGCTTTGCGACCAAGCTAGTCAGGCTTATAGGGCGATAGTTCCCGGGGTCCGTTGTGGCTCCACCTTTGTGGAGCGGAATAACCATTGCTGTGCACCACTCTGTGGGTACATAGCCTATGGAGAGGTTGAGTTTAAACAGTGCATTTAGGTGAGGGGTTAGTTAATCTTTGAGCTCATGTAGGATGCAGCCTGGGACACCGTCCGGTCCCATTGATGCTGTGTTTTTAGCTTTGGAGAAGGCTGTTTTAACCTGAGTGTCTGTGATTTCAGGGCACTACAGTCTTCTGGTATAGTTATGGGCCCTTTTGTGAGTGAGAGGGGGGTGAAGTTTGCACTGAACCTATCTGCCTGGATGTTGGCTATATCAGTTGTTCAGTGTATTTTGTGCCATTCTGCACTAACTCTGAGCAGATCTGAGAATTGCCACTTAGATTCTTGACATAGCTAAAGAATGCCTTGTGGTTATCTTTGGAGTCTATGGCAATTTTTCTTTTGAAGCTAGTCTTGGATGATTTTATAAGGGAACGTAGTTTCTTGCTGATACTGATCAGGGATTTCTTCCCTTCTTGGGGTTTTACTCTTTTCTGTACTAGTTTCCTCCTTCTATTGTATAGCTTGTTTATGGCATGGGTCCAACAGACTAGTTTCCTTTTCTTGGAGTAGTGAGTCTTGGTTTTGTTTGGGATAGCACGATCCATGCATTCTTGTAGGTGCCCATAGAGTGCATTAGTAAAAGATTTTGCAGCCTGGACAGCGTTATCCTTTAACATGGGGGCTTTGAAACTTCCCACTTCGGTCTTAAGTAACGTGAAGTTTGTTTTTGAAAAGTTTTTCACGGTGGTTTCTTTGACCGGGGGTGGCAGCGAAATGTGGATATCCAGAGTGATTAGTTTATGGTGCGATCTAACCAGCAAGGGGTTGACCTTTGTTGTGGAAAGCCGGTCGCCCATGTTGGTGATGACCAGGTCCAATATGTTGTTACCTCTGGTGGGGGTGTTGACCAGTTGATCCAGGGCATTTGAGTTTATAAATTCTAGGAAATGTTGGGCAAGGGAGTTTGTACTTGAGTAGTTCTCCCAGTTAATGTTTGGGTAATTGAAATCACCCAATATCAGGGTGTTTGGTAGGACCTTTATGTTTCCCAGTGTTTCCAGGAATGCTGAGTGGGGGTCTTGGGACATGGTGGGTGATCTATAGCAAGCTATAATTTTAATAGCAGTTTTGCCCATTGTTCATTGCACGTGGATGATCTCTGAAGCATCGTGCTGTGCCACTAACCTGGAGGTGTGGGTATCCTTGATGAATATGGATACTCCCCCGCCTTTTGTATTTTGGTCTGGGTTTTGTAGCCAAAATGTATGGTATGAGTTTTAGCCTGGTAGTGCCGGGGTGCTCTCTGTTATATTCTCAGGCTGTATGTTTAGTTTTCATAATGATTCAACAACATATTTAGTTTTCTTGTTATATTCTCAGGCTGCATGTTTAGTTTTCACAATGATTCAACAACATATTTAGTTTTCTTGTTATATTCTCAGGCTGCATGTTTAGTTTTCACAATGATTCAACAACATATTTAGTTTTCTTGTTATATTCTCAGGCTGCATGTTTAGTTTTCATAATGATTCAACAACATATTTAGTTTTCTTGTTATATTCTCAGGCTGCATGTTTAGTTTTCACAATGATTCAACAACATATTTAGTTTTCTTGTTATATTCTCAGGCTGCATGTTTAGTTTTCACAATGATTCAACAACATATTTAGTTTTCTTGTTATATTCTCAGGCTGCATGTTTAGTTTTCACAATGATTCAACAACATATTTAGTTTTCTTGTTATATTCTCAGGCTGCATGTTTAGTTTTCACAATGATTCAACAACATATTTAGTTTTCTTGTTATATTCTCAGGCTGCATGTTTAGTTTTCACAATGATTCAACAACATATTTAGTTTTCTTGTTATATTCTCAGGCTGCATGTTTAGTTTTCACAATGATTCAACAACATATTTAGTTTTCTTGTTATATTCTCAGGCTGCATGTTTAGTTTTCACAATGATTCAACAACATATTTAGTTTTCTTGTTATATTCTCAGGCTGCATGTTTAGTTTTCACAATGATTCAACAACATATTTAGTTTTCTTGTTATATTCTCAGGCTGCATGTTTAGTTTTCACAATGATTCAACAACATATTTAGTTTTCTTGTTATATTCTCAGGCTGCATGTTTAGTTTTCACAATGATTCAACAACATATTTAGTTTTCTTGTTATATTCTCAGGCTGCATGTTTAGTTTTCACAATGATTCAACAACATATTTAGTTTTCTTGTTATATTCTCAGGCTGCATGTTTAGTTTTCACAATGATTCAACAACATATTTAGTTTTCTTGTTATATTCTCAGGCTGCATGTTTAGTTTTCACAATGATTCAACAACATATTTAGTTTTCTTGTTATATTCTCAGGCTGCATGTTTAGTTTTCACAATGATTCAACAACATATTTAGTTTTCTTGTTATATTCTCAGGCTGCATGTTTAGTTTTCACAATGATTCAACAACATATTTAGTTTTCTTGTTATATTCTCAGGCTGCATGTTTAGTTTTCATAATGATTCAACAACATATTTAGTTTTCTTGTTATATTCTCAGGCTGCATGTTTAGTTTTCACAATGATTCAACAACATATTTAGTTTTCTTGTTATATTCTCAGGCTGCATGTTTAGTTTTCACAATGATTCAACAACATATTTAGTTTTCTTGTTATATTCTCAGGCTGCATGTTTAGTTTTCACAATGATTCAACAACATATTTAGTTTTCTTGTTATATTCTCAGGCTGCATGTTTAGTTTTCACAATGATTCAACAACATATTTAGTTTTCTTGTTATATTCTCAGGCTGCATGTTTAGTTTTCACAATGATTCAACAACATATTTAGTTTTCTTGTTATATTCTCAGGCTGCATGTTTAGTTTTCACAATGATTCAACAACATATTTAGTTTTCTTGTTATATTCTCAGGCTGCATGTTTAGTTTTCACAATGATTCAACAACATATTTAGTTTTCTTGTTATATTCTCAGGCTGCATGTTTAGTTTTCACAATGATTCAACAACATATTTAGTTTTCTTGTTATATTCTCAGGCTGCATGTTTAGTTTTCACAATGATTCAACAACATATTTAGTTTTCTTGTTATATTCTCAGGCTGCATGTTTAGTTTTCACAATGATTCAACAACATATTTAGTTTTCTTGTTATATTCTCAGGCTGCATGTTTAGTTTTCACAATGATTCAACAACATATTTAGTTTTCTTGTTATATTCTCAGGCTGCATGTTTAGTTTTCACAATGATTCAACAACATATTTAGTTTTCTTGTTATATTCTCAGGCTGCATGTTTAGTTTTCACAATGATTCAACAACATATTTAGTTTTCTTGTTATATTCTCAGGCTGCATGTTTAGTTTTCACAATGATTCAACAACATATTTAGTTTTCTTGTTATATTCTCAGGCTGCATGTTTAGTTTTCACAATGATTCAACAACATATTTAGTTTTCTTGTTATATTCTCAGGCTGCATGTTTAGTTTTCACAATGATTCAACAACATATTTAGTTTTCTTGTTATATTCTCAGGCTGCATGTTTAGTTTTCACAATGATTCAACAACATATTTAGTTTTCTTGTTATATTCTCAGGCTGCATGTTTAGTTTTCACAATGATTCAACAACATATTTAGTTTTCTTGTTATATTCTCAGGCTGCATGTTTAGTTTTCACAATGATTCAACAACATATTTAGTTTTCTTGTTATATTCTCAGGCTGCATGTTTAGTTTTCACAATGATTCAACAACATATTTAGTTTTCTTGTTATATTCTCAGGCTGCATGTTTAGTTTTCACAATGATTCAACAACATATTTAGTTTTCTTGTTATATTCTCAGGCTGCATGTTTAGTTTTCACAATGATTCAACAACATATTTAGTTTTCTTGTTATATTCTCAGGCTGCATGTTTAGTTTTCACAATGATTCAACAACATATTTCGTTTTCTTGTTATATTCTCAGGCTGCATGTTTAGTTTTCACAATGATTCAACAACATATTTCGTTTTCTTGTTATATTCTCAGGCTGCATGTTTAGTTTTCATAATGATTCAACAACATATTTAGTTTTCTTGTTATATTCTCAGGCTGCATGTTTAGTTTTCACAATGATTCAACAACATATTTAGTTTTCTTGTTATATTCTCAGGCTGCATGTTTAGTTTTCACAATGATTCAACAACATATTTAGTTTTCTTGTTATATTCTCAGGCTGCATGTTTAGTTTTCACAATGATTCAACAACATATTTAGTTTTCTTGTTATATTCTCAGGCTGCATGTTTAGTTTTCACAATGATTCAACAACATATTTAGTTTTCTTGTTATATTCTCAGGCTGCATGTTTAGTTTTCACAATGATTCAACAACATATTTAGTTTTCTTGTTATATTCTCAGGCTGCATGTTTAGTTTTCACAATGATTCAACAACATATTTAGTTTTCTTGTTATATTCTCAGGCTGCATGTTTAGTTTTCACAATGATTCAACAACATATTTAGTTTTCTTGTTATATTCTCAGGCTGCATGTTTAGTTTTCATAATGATTCAACAACATATTTAGTTTTCTTGTTATATTCTCAGGCTGTATGTTTAGTTTTCATAATGATTCAACAACATATTTAGTTTTCTTGTTATATTCTCAGGCTGCATGTTTAGTTTTCACAATAATTCAACAACATATTTAGTTTTCTTGTTATATTCTCAGGCTGCATGTTTAGTTTTCACAGTGATTCAACAACATATTTAGTTTTCTTGTTATATTCTCAGGCTGCATGTTTTGTTTTCACAATGATTCAACAACATATTTAGTTTTCTTGTTATATTCTCAGGCTGCATGTTTAGTTTTCACAATGATTCAACAACATATTTAGTTTTCTTGTTTGAAGTTATATTGCCCTGCTGCATGTTTATTTTTTATAATGATTCTGCTCCTGATAGTCTGGCAAAGAATCATGTGAATGATAAGTTGCAATTGCACGTGATCTCAAAAAATGTAAAAGGCATAAATAAAGAAACGTCTTTCTGCCTTTTCCTGTTAGGGGTCGCCACAGTGGATCACCAGTCAGCAGATTGGCAGTGTAGTTTTTATGGTGTCGAGTTGACAGCCTGGCGCCCAACCTTCAGAGAAGACACACACACACACACACACACACACACACACACACACACACACACACACACGCACATACCTGCATGTCTTTAAAACTCACTCGACTGTAGGGAGGACATGCAGACTCCTCACAGAAGGCATCGAAACAAAGAACCTCTTGCTGTCAGGTGACAATGCTAACCACTGCACCACTGCGGCTGACTAATTTTCCAAAATATGTGGTCCCTAAGTAAACTGTGATAGAAAAAAACCTGGGATAGCACAAATTACAAGAATTAACAGATAAGAACGTCAGGTTATGCATTACTAATAAAGCCATGAAATGAGGTGTTCTCTTGATAGGAGTTTTTATGCCCTATCCATTTTAATATAAAAACATTTCAAGGTTTATATACTAGATTAAATACCTTGGGGGAAGGCATTATACTAATTCTCTTAAGGGAGATTTTAATGTAGTATAGCTCCCTATTTTGGATGGGTTGTTCTTGAGTGAGCAATAATTTCACCCTCATAGCTTAGAAATTTGGAGTTGCAAAACGAGGCAAAAAGAGGCTTTGTTGCAAGACCCTTGCTGAGTAGTCTTATACCATGACTATATACTGTCTTCATGTATATGATGCCTCTTGTAGCAGATGCCACTAGGACTGACTGGTTTCTGGTTATCTCTATGTTACTGCATGGCATTTGAAGTTTTAATGTGATACAATGCCCGTTGTCTGATAATCACATGGTGATATTGGAAATGATTGGCTTAATGGAAGAATTGATTCCTTTGAGTTGGTGAATAGACTTTATTATTCTGAAATGGAAGAATAATAAGGGAACAGGTGAGAAAATGGTTTCAGTCCTTATTTGAAGCACTGAGTAAATGATGCTGCAATGAGTATAAAACTAGAAACTTTCAAGTTTTTTTAATGGGTAGGCTAATCTGTATTGTGAAAGGCAGGATTCATTGTAAGAATAAAGAAATCAGTGTTTAAGGGAAGAAGTGTAACCACATCATGTAGAATATCAAAAGGAAGACTGCCATGATAGGGTACTGCATAGAAATATTTTTATCCTTAAGAAGAAATGTAACCCCCTTCAACCAATACAAGACCAGGAGAGGTTGTTTCACTATCAAGAATTGTTTTGGGTCCAATGCAGTTAAGGTCATATATATGTAACACAAACAATATTATAAATAAAAGAGAAATGGGATAATGATGAAGTGGGGGAAGTTCAAGAAATAAAGTATGATTTTAGATGCAGATCCTTAAGGAGAACAACAACTGTACATAATATTATATTCATAAAGATGCAGAAAGTAGTCTAAGATCTACGTTAAAAAGGGCACAGATAAGGGGTATTTTACCAATAGAGGTGATTGCAAATAGTGGTATAGAAAATATGCAAGAGGAGTCTGGAATGCATTAGAGAAACATGACAAAGGAGACAAGGTATTAAGAGCAAATAACTAGATAGGAAAAGGTAATAGAGTGGGATGAGGCCAAGCAGAAGTAGTGCATTTTAAGGACTGCCTTCCCTATCAGGGATTGTTATGAGAGTGCAGGCAAAGAATAAGGGATAGGGGAGTCCTAAGTGAAAGACCAGCTCTGGTAGAGTGTTTAGTCAAGTACAGAACTGAAGTTGCTGTTAAAAAGGGATAATTAATAGAACATATAAAATATTGTATGATAATGATGAGTCAATCAGAATATGTTAGAAAAGGTCAGCAAGAGAGACTAGAAATATAATTTACAAAGTAACAATGGAAGGACTTAGATATGTCTCCCACATTTGCAACAAAGTTCAAAAGGTTTAGGATTTTTGCGTCAGTATATTTGTATAGGTATTTTTATGCTTTAAAGTTAGATAGCAAATACTAAAGGTGTGAGGAGAAAGAGAGAGGTAACTGAGAACATGATTTCTGGGAGTGTAATGAGTTGGCAGATTTTAAATTTCTGTACATACTACTCTGACAGAAATATTGGGGGAGCAAATGACTGTGATTAACAAAATAATTATTTTGAGCTGGGATAAAGGATCTGAATGGTCTAGTCATAGTAAGGCCACTTTAAGTTTAATGCTATTGGCTGCCAAAAAAGTAATTGCTAAGTAATGGCTAAAATATGTAAATCAAAATCTAAACCAAGTATTAAATATTGTTAAAGACATGAAGGAACTGGAAGTGGAAGCATTAGAAAAGGGAAGGTGCAAATTAAATTAAAAATAAATGGGAATTTGTCAGAACAATACACAGAATAATGTTCAGCAGGAGGATTAAAGATTAAAAGAAGGCATGAACTGAACAATATAGATAATGTTGGAGTGAATGACAGTTGTTATAAAAATATATTTGCAATGTATAATTCTTGGAAAATGTTAATATTGTTTGCTTTTTGTTTCTATTAATGTATGTGTGTGTATTTCATAAGTGATAATTTAATAAAGGCATTAACAAGATTGTTGTGTATGGTGTGCTCTTATTATTCTCAAATGGATCTACTTTTAAATTGTGACACCCACAATGCCTAACATTATTTTTCCAAGATGAAAATAACGAATGCTGAAAATACTGAAGGGCCAATTTTTCCCAGGGCAAGTAAACACTTGCCCAACATGGGGAAATATGTCCTTTTCTCCACTGTAGTGCAGTCCCAGTGTTAATATATATAGTTAGGGGATGTGGGGTGTAGAGGGTGTAGCCCTCCACCTAGGTGGGTTTTACATAGTCTAGTGTGGTTACGTAAGTTTTGGGCCCTTCAGGATTTTCAGTATTTGTCATTTTTGTTTCAGGAAAATAACATTTGCTGTTATGGGTGTTGAGATATAAAAGTAGATCTGCTCAAATATCAATTAAAAGACATACTGGTTTGGCACTACTATAGTGAGAAACTCCACTATATCAGCACCTACAAAGGCCCTATGTTGTTAAGATTGTGTCTGACACTATGGTACCACTGAACCAAGTTATTATTTAATTGATTGATATTTAAGCAAAAATAACACCAGCAGAGCATGAAATTGGTTAATTTCCATGCATTTTCTGTCTGCTGTCTAAATTGCACTCACTAAAAATGTATTTGGTAACCAGCTGCTTCCCTTACAAAGGGAATATGCAAAGATGCAAAGTGGTTCCCAACTGCCAATTGCATTACTGGCTTTCGAAGTAACACTACTCTTTTTTTTTATTTATTTTTTTTGCAGCTAGTAGTACATGCAGCAGGCAAATCTCCATGCACTATAAAGAATTATAACTGGATCTCCAATCATAGCTTAAAATTATGTATTCTCAATATGGATGCCAAGACTCACCTCTTATAGCCTTGTCTTGAACACATGGTAAGCAAGTTATGATTGGTGACCTGATTATAATCCTCTGTGTTTTGAGTAATCTCTTAAAGCTCAAAATAATATGCCTTGCATCTGAGGAAGCAGTGGCTGCAGTAAGCAATCACAATTATGGAAAGTGAGCATGATGACGTATGTTATATACCATTACATGAAATTACTGTTCTGCATGAATAGCATTGAAAACTTTAAGAGAGACACCTGGGTAATGAATAAGTAAGGAGATAAATACTTTGAAACAAGTAAATGTCCAAAATTTGCAGTGGCAGACTAGGCATCTTTAAATAAGTGTAGTTCTTTGGTGTGAATGTGTAAGGGCCAAACTATATTTATGAATTTTTAGGAAATCTATAAAAGAAAATTAGGGTAAGTGGTCTTGACTTTCTTCAGTGAATGTTTGAAGATGGAAATTCTGCCTTGTGCCATGTGCTTGGTGGAAGTTATAATGGGCTTCCCAAAGAAAGGGTGGGACCCTCTTTATTCTAAAAATTATAAACCAATTTCCTTGATGTCTTCAGACAGGAATATTTGCCAGAGTATTAACTCAGAATTTATAAATCATGATCCCAAGTTTAGTTGAACTGAATCAGCAAGGTTTTGTAAATGGGCGACAAGGTTATAGGAATCTTCACCAGCTTTTTCATAACATGAGATAGATCAATTAGAGTGTAGAGTTCAGAGAAGGCCTTTTCTTATGTTTAAGTACAAATGTTGACCTTCCCACCCCATGTAACTTCACGTGACAAGCTATGGGTTGTTTTGGTATTATGGGGAAGTTTACATCTCACTGTAAATTATACTCAGCCATTGGCTCAAGTTGTATCAATGGGTGGAAGCCATGCCATTTTGTTTTGGGGTGGAGGGCTATGCAGGAATGTCCCTGCTTTGGTGGAGAATAATAAATGGTAGATAGGCCTGCAGATGATTGTTCATAGTTTCAAAGGTAAGTACTAAGCAACCGGTCTGCAGACCATTACAAGCTTAGCAAGAAACTCCTCTTCAAGAGTTCACTGTAGCCTTGGGGAGACCAAGACAGGATAAACAAAGTAAGAATTTGAAGCTATCCATCAAACTGTCAAGGTTAACCTTAAAGGTGGCAAGGATGCTACTCTGTTTTACACATAGATGATGTTTGTTCAAGTGGTAAGGAATATATGAGTCTATTATGCCAACATATCTTATTTACATGCTGATGAAAGTTTAGTGCCTTTGACCAGGTATTTGAAGCACCATTTGTTTTGCAAAGGAATAGGTGATCAAATAATGTTGGATCTTTCATGGCTCAAAAAGCTAGATACAGATATCTATGGCAGAGCCTATAAAAGACAGCACAGAGAAAGAACTGCTGATCTCTCCTGGTAACTAAGATTTTTGATACCATTGATCTGTTTAGTTTTGAATCTCTTTGGTCTCTCACGTTTTGTGATACATTCAGAAAAATACATATCAAATGGTGCATTATATTCAATAATGGTTCTGATGAGATATGTATAACAGGGATTTAAGACTTCTTTGGCTCCAGTAGAGATGTCTTTGGAAATTAGATTAACAAGATAGAAGGTGATTTTAACTACTGAAGATATTTGATGTTTAAATGGTAATGAATTACCAAAAAGAGTGTGTAGATCCCTTACAACAGTGTCTAATTGGAGGATTTGTCACCTACGTGGTATGCAAAAATGTTTTGTTTACCAAATGAATTATGCTACATTTCGTGACATTTAATTTGACAGCATTGCCCTTGCACCGATTATTAAAATAGTTTAACCCATGTTGGATATTGTGCCTTATGAATTACTGATCCTCAAAAATGTGCTTCCTCATCTCTCGGCAGTCCCCGGTCTCTTTATAAATATAGAAGGTCTACAAGTCAGACATGATAAATATGTGCTCTTTCCATTAAATAATGAGAGCTATTAGTATAAATAGTATGTGGCTGGACTAGGTCTAAAATGGAATAAATGTGCACAATATCTACAAATACAATTAGTCCAAACTTACAGGTAGAGTCTGTAGAATGATTTAGAGATTTTTTTTTATATGACTGTAAGCAAAACATCATGAGTTTGTAGCCTTTATGCCTTTCTTTTTTGATTCACTTTATGGTTGCAGAAATGAGGGCACAGATCATCTTCCTACACTGGAGATGATGATGCGCGGTACCTTCCAGACACTGTTATGTGACTTTTACGTGGGATTTCTATTCTTACCACTTTTCTAGGGGTAAGTTGATGAGGCAAGTAAACACAGGAAATTAGTTTTACCACAATTGTCACATCATACCAATGTGGTTGCTGTCACATTATTTTCAGAGGTTCCTGTGCATCCATTGAGGTAATACCCATACTGCTGGTATTCCATATCGTTACACATTCTAAAATGGAAGCTGAGAGGTGAGTAGAATGTGATAAAGATGGCCATGAGACTAAAAGTTGAAACTGGCTGTGGGTTTTATATTAAAGTAAATGGAGAAATGCGTTTGGGATAGATTGTGATAAGACAGAGCATATCTGGTGGAGTGTAGTCATATATTCTAGTCACAATGGGTAGAAAAAGAGTACATGTTTTGGTTGGGTACCAACAAAGGGAACTCCCAAATCTTTATCCAGATTAAAAAATTGCAAGGTTACTGACTGATGGGCGAAACAGACTTAATGTTAATACTTTCAAATGAACAGTCTTTTTCAAGGAATTTAGGGATCTGCTTAGATTTAGATGGGTTATAGGGAGATCCCTGCTGTAAACTGACTTTGTGTCAATACCTGCAACTGCAAGTCTTTTTCAATGAATTTATGGCTCTGCTTGGATTCAGTTAGGTAATGGTGAGGTTAATGCTGCTTATCTGGAACTCTCCTCCATACTCTTCTGATGTCTGTATTGAATCAGTCACTCTTACTTTATTATTGCTAGCCTGCTAATGATAGATGGTAGGGATAGATCTCTTAACTGCTGAAGAGATGGAAATAGTTATGGTAGCATAGTACCAATAGGAATGTGTCCCTTCTCTTTCATTCGTATCCTATAAGATGATAGATTTCTAGTTCAGGTTACCTGTGTGCTATCAATAAAGAGGGTGGGGTGACATGTACCTGGTGAAAGTGTAATAGATTAAATTAAGCTAACTGCCCTTGCGAGTCATTTTAAGCCTAGCCAATTATCCTTTGCGAGACTCAAACCCTGCACCTTGTGTTTGTAAGGCAAACACCTTAACCATTAGGCCACCCTCCCAACCCCAAAATGCAGAAGCCGCAGATTATTTTCATTTATTATGATCCTGTTCACATAGTACAAAGTTTTGGTATAAAGCTCTTGATGTGGCTACCTACACTTTATGAGTTTCACCTCTGATGAGATCAATTACAGAGTTTGGTTATTGGGTCTCTAACCTCCTGGACTGGCATTATCTACTATTAAGTATGACTAGTTAATACAAGTTTCTTTAATAATCACAGTGGCTGTTTTTAACTACAGGAAACATATCTCCAGATGTTGTTTATTATTATCATTGAATGTCTGAAATATTAAAACGCAATGTGCAATACAATGTGACCTCTGACTTTATGGGATCATGATATTTACTTTCTGTTTATCAAGTGATATCTGACACAGCTAATGTTTTTGCTCACTCTCACAAATTGCATGCGTATAGTTGCAAGTACTTGTAATCATACTTTGCAATGTGTTGTTCTTATCTCTTATTTTGTATTTATCAGAACTTTATATGCATTTCCATAAAGTTGCTCCTGTGAAGAAAACAAAATATAGTATGCAGAAAAAGGCAAATAAACAATGACTTGAGTATTCCTGCTAGATTATATCAAAAATGACAGGGAACTGCTGAGCAGCAAAAGGGACGTTGTGCGGATGAGACTTTGGCTGGAAGCCATAGACAGCCTCAAATGTGTGCAAAGCTGCACATGTGGCTTGGCCTACCTACTCATGAAGGTCCCCCGTATACAGGCACTTCACTGCTCAGTACAGCAGCTCATCTCTATTGAGAAGCTAGGGTTTTTGCATCCACATGTAAATGTAGTACTGTGTGGATGTGGCTCACACTAATTAGGCACTTTGGTATCTCATTGCATTGCTCTGCTAGAATTCTTGCACAGCACAGTGATTTACAGACATCCATAAAATGCAAGTCTCATGCAGAGCAATGCACAAATTGCATATGTGCATGAATCTGTGTGCATTTATGCTTTCCAATGGCAGAATGTGAACAGGACAAACAGGAGCAGATTTGTCCTGCTTAAATTGCTGATCCAGGTACATAATGCAGTGTAATGTGTGTGTGTGTGTGTGTGTGTGTGTGTGTGTGTGTGCACACATTTGTACATGCAGTGGCACAGTGTGTGAAATAATAGTGTGACGGCGTTTGCTTGAGTACCTATTGTGACAGTATGTAGACATGTGTCTGTGTGTCCGTGTGTCCTTCATACCCTTGCTGGATGTGATCTATGGCTAGTATGGATAATGAGATTTTGGATGCAGAGTTTACTGGCAGTAGATGTGTTTCTGTATGTGTGTGTGTATGTGGATGCATGTCTGATTGTCTGTGCAAGTCTGTGTATGTAAACTCCTCTTGTGGTTATCTAGGGATGGAAATATGCCTTTGGCAATTAAACTAAACCCTGCACGCACATAAACACACTCACTTACATAACACTGTGACACCCCGGCACTGGCCCAGTAATCAAGAAGCCTCAATCCTCACCACTGGCAACAGCTAGGGGGCATATGCACTGGGAGGATGGCAAGTACACACACAGTAAAGGGCAATTTCCCTTAAGAACACATAGAGAACACAGTCAGTCTGGGGCTGCTTTCTCCCTCTTTCTCCAAATCCCCAATAAGACTCCCCACTGGCACAGCTATAGGGTTGAGATCTCAGCTGAGTGGTCAAGCCAAAACCTCCAGCAACCTCTCTATCCAACCAGTGCTTCATGTCCCTGCCCAAGTAGCTCACACACACACACACACACACACACACACACACACACACACACACACACACACACACACACACACACACACACACACACGCACACACGCACACACACACACACACACACATATGCACTCTCAGGGTGATTTATACACACACACACACACACACACACACACACACACACACACACACACACACACACACACACACACACACACACTCCTGGGAAAGGCTGGCACAGGATTACTAGCTATGTCCCCTTCTGCTCAGACTATAATGTAGTTTCCACTCCCACCAACTACTACTTATCAGCTACTCTAAGACCTTTAACAAAGGGTGTATCCTACTGTGCAATGTTACTAATAATCCAAATGGTAGTCTGACCAGCAGCAAGGCTATTTAGGAGTGGCCCGTACAGTGTTACCAAATAGATATGCAAGTACTCTAAGAGCTTAAATATGTCTCACAAATATCAGCCACAAAGGTAGGTTTAAATATATTTAATAATAAAAGAGCAAGGCAATACTCAGTGAATCAACACAGTAACTTCAGAGTTCAAAATCACAGGAAATATTTAAAACAACATCGCATGGCAGACTCAAATAAATACAGAAAACATTTAAGCTAATCTTTACTATATTCCTAACTATATCTAAAAGAGTTACTATGCCCTAAAAAACTTACTTACTGCAAAGCAAGTGCAGATGTGATGATGAGTGTATGTTCTTGCTCGGTCCAAGACAAAATATAAAATGCCCAGTCTCTCTCTCTCTCTCTCTCTCTCTCTCTCTGAGAGAGTTCTTAAATTAATATCAAATATTACTGCTGGTTTATTTTGGATGACACCACTTTTTGTCATCTGACTTCAGTTCTCAGGCTAAACCCCCTTTGTAGCATTTGACATCTCCTTGTGAAAAATACATATCTCTCAGTCATAAAACAATAAAACGCTTTTACATTTTAAACCTAGTAATTACTTCTCTTTGCTGCAAACAAACCAGGCATCCACCAAGGCTATAAAAGTATAAAACTTTAATACACAGAGTACACAGGATAAGCACTTTCACACACATTGTGCTTCATCAGATCCAAAGAATAAAACAACAGAACCCATTAAATACTAAAACATGTGCTTCAATTAACCAATAGAATATAGCAATCAATTATTGATTTATACTTCTTTTCTTAAGAATCGATTTTAAAGGAACAGAGGCATTAATGCCAGGCAGTTTATCTGCCTGCAACTTTACAACCCACCTTGTCTCTGCAGTTTCAAGTCTATTATTAAAATCACCATGCCTTTTGTTAAAATATAGCAAATTGCTATTTCCTTCTGTCACACTTCTATATAAATCATATCAATATTCACAAATGACATTTAATTATTTACCAACTTCCAGAAACCTGGGCTGGCAGTGTGACCCCCCCCCCCCTGAAAACTCAAGCTAGTTTTTCAAATGACTCTTGAGAAATGTTGCTTGAGAGGGTTGAGCCTATCTGGGAATGCCTGTTACCCCCTTCCCTGTGTTGAAAGCCCATCTTTGTTGGCATTGCTAACCCCACTGCGGTGCTACAGTGTCATATCATATGCTTGCATCCCTAGGATCTACCTTAGCAATGTGGCATTTTGCTGTCTGGCTCACTGTAGCTATATTAAGGGACTGTGTTCTGTAACTACAATGAAGCTCCTTCCATATAGATAAGGCTGACATTTCTGCAGTGCCCACACTATAGCTAGACATTCCTTTTCTACAGCTGCATAGCATTCCTCCCTGGGTTGGAGCCTATGACTGAGATATACTACTGGGTGCTCTTCTCCCTCTGAGGAGATGAGACCTGGCTGAGTACAGCCCCTACACCATGGTTTGAAGCATCCACCTGCACAACAAATTCTTTGCTGCAACCTGGACTGGCAAACAGAGGGGGTCCTCCCAAAGCTCATTTAAGCTTCTGGAATGCCTGTTCACATGCTGCGGTCCACACTACCTTATGTGGCTTATTTTTCCTTGTCAGGTCTGTGAGAAGAGCAGCTATGGTACTATAATTGGGGGCAAATGTTCTGTAGTACCCTGTTGTCCCTAAGAATGCTCTCACCTGTTTTTGGTAACAGGGGAGGGCCATGCCAAAATGGGTTCCACTTAGGCAGGTTCTGGCCTGATCTTACCACTCCCCACTCTATGTCCCAGGCAGGAGACCTCTGCCATACCCACCTAACACTTGCTGGGCTTAATGGTCGACCCTGCCCTCTGTACCTGCTCCCCTACAGCATACTCTCCAGCTCAAGCATTCTTGTCATACCAGACCATTTTCTCATGTTGGGCTTCTGCCAAGTTCTCCTGGGCCAAGCTCATGCGTTCCTTGAGTCTTGTCTTGAGGTTTAAGACATATGCAACAACATACTCCTTGTGGGATTCACACTCACCCTCCCACTCATCTCGAATCAGATCTAGAGGTCCCCTCACCCTATGCCAAAACAGCAACTTAAAGGGAGAAAAACCTGTGGATTCCTGGAACACCTCTCTGTAAGCAAACAAAAGATGGGGTAAATATTTGTCCCACTCCCTCTTGAACTGGTCTGCAAATGCCTGTAGCATCATCTTGAGTGTAGAGTTTAACCTCTCAACAAGACTCAATGGAGGATAGGACCACCACTTCAGAGTATCTAGTAGCATAATCTATTACCACTAGGATATAATTTTTCCCTGTGGAACTTGGGGTACTCAGAGGCCTCACAATATCGATAGCTATCCTCTGAAATGGCTCCTCAATCACAGGCAAAAAGCATCAAAGGAGGTTTCACCTTGTCTCCTACCTTGCCTATATTTTGACACTACTCATAGGCCCTGCAGTACCCTGTTACATCTCTGGAAATCCCAGGCCTATAGAAGTTTGCATAACATGTCTCTTTGCATGCTTTATGCCCATATGACCTGCAAAGGGAATATCATGGGCTATGGCTAGAAGTGCCAGATGGTAGGTTCTGTGCACTACCAACTGATATATTCTCTCACCCTCTAGCCTTCCCTCAGGTATCCACTCTCTGTACAGTAACCCTTTGTCCCAGTATACAGATTCCCCCTTCCTTTAAGAATCAGGTACCTCACTAGCTACCTCCCTCAGGCCTTATAATGTAGGGTCTGAGAGCTGAGCCTGTCTCACCTCTCTCTTTGTAACTCTTTCGAGTTCCCCTTCCACAAGAAGTCTGGCATCACAGCGGTGCCTCACTGTCAGCCTGGGTACTACTACTCACCACTGCCCTTGCAGTCACTCTGTCCAAGAGAGCATCAGTACCCACAAGCAGCTGCGGCTCACCTTTCATCTCACTGCTACAGGGTAGCTCCCTCCCTGAAGTATCCATGTCACCAGTCCTGGCTGCAGCTGTGTCTTTCTTAGCAGTGGCCTCTTTCCCATCCACTAAGATAGGATATAACCTCTTGTGGTAGTTAGGTACCCTTGTTGTCTTGAGACAACTTACTGCTGGCATTTTGTCATTCCCTCTTAATGGCTCTCCCACCTTTTGTTCCCCACCTTGCCTTCCTGGACATCTATATTCTACATGGCCCCACTGGTTACATTTAAAACATTTAACCCTTGGTCCTGGATGTGTACCTGGACTAGTGGCTTCTCCTGCTACTGGTGGACTCTTTTGGGGGAGTCAGGGCTGCCCACCATGGGTTTCTCTAGACCCATGAGCAGCACTGGGTGTACCTTTCCTGTGCAGTGATGTCCTGCTTGCTAGGTATAGATCTCTCTTCTTACCCAACTCATCTGCAATATTGCATTGCCTATCTGCTAACCAGATTCTTATGTCCTCAGGCAAAGTGCTAAGGGTTTGTTCACTCACCAAAAGGTCTGTCAGCCCTTCAAAAGTGATTACCTGACATCCACTTACCCACCTATGAAAATAGGTGGTTAGTTCAGTAACATATTCACAAACACTTTCATCTGCCTTGTGTCTATGCTTACAAACCATTTTCCTATAAGCTTCAGGTGTTAACTTAAAACAATTGAAAATACAGGTTTTTTTTACAATATTATAATTTAAGCAATCAATATCAAACAATTTAGAAATAGCAGTTAAAGATTTACCACAAAGTAAGGGGGTCAGGAACCATACCCAGAGCCGTTGGTCAACATTATACTGTTTACATACCCTTTCAAACATATGAAGAAAACTGTCAAAATGATCCCCCTCTGTAAATTGTGGAAGAAATTTACTGACCTTTGTTGCTGGGTTTGGTTACTCCCTTCCCCATTACCTCCATGACTCTGACGAAGATTCAGCATCTCCTTCTCATGTTGCCTTTGCCTCTCATTCTCGTCAGCTTTCTGACATCTCAGTCTCTCTGCTGCTTCTAATTCTATTTGTTTCTCCTGCCACAGTTGCTCGGTTGATTCTATTTCCAAATGTTTGGCCTCCAGTTCAAGTCTCTTTAAGTCCAGGTGGATTTTTAAGTCCTCTGTGGAAAGGTTGAATTTCCATTTTCTGAGAATTGTACATCTCCAAGGCCAGTCTGATTGTCCTCCTGGTTACTGTTCAGTGATGCAACTGTGACTAAAGCTGCGATCATGTCTGCTTTAGTCAGGTTGGCATGCACAAGTCTTGCCTGGCACATTTCAGCCAACTGGCTCCTTGTCGGCTTACCATACTCCTCTGCTGACATGCTTGCTACTCTTTCTGACTAACTAAGCTAACAAAAAAAAAAATAAAACAATTGTGATATGAACTCTGAATGGTCACTGCATGGCTGATTGAGAGTACAAACACCTTCCTTAGTGACCACTGTTCATAGGCTACAGGAATTCAATATCCACACCCCTACAAGCCAATTAATATGTGATGTGGCTATTCCACTACTGCCAATCAATTAATATGTGTATGTCCCCTAGCTGTTACCAGTGGTGAGGATTGAGACTCCTTGATTACTGGGCAAGTGCTGGGGCATCACAAACACACACACACACACACACACACACACACACACACACACACACACACACACACACACACACACACACACACACACACACACACACACACACACACACACCTATGGAATGGAAATTTGGAGGATCACCAGCTCACCTATGGCATGTTTTTAGGATGCGGAGGACACAATAAAAACCCACATGGACAAAGAAAGGATGTAGAGCTTCCAGCTTAGAATCTAACTAAAGGGCAAAGCACTGTGCAAGAATAGTTATACCTGTATTGTCTAATTTTGTGCTCCACTCATTTCAGCTTATTCTACAGTTTTTTCTTTTATAAGATATTCTGTAATATTAGCTACAACTCAGGCAAATTAAATAAAACTAAGGCAAGTTTAAACAGTCTTGTGTCCACGTTCTATTTTATTTAACATTTCATTTGGATTGAATCATTTTGCCCTTCTATAGTTCTCTGTAAATAACTTTTCTCTAGGAATCTACTGCCCCTTAAATATGCAAGATTATTTCATTGTCTTATGGAAAAAGTAATAGTAACAGTACCTGTATATTAAAGATGGATAAAACTGACAAGAGATAACAGTACTGCTTTTTTTATCAACGTCTTGATACATTTTGGCTGTGGACAATGTAATCTGTAATAGACACGTATACTTTGATGTTCAAAACTATTGATCAGTATCAGATATAACACTTTTTTATTTGCTTTTAGAAAACCGCAAATGGTGCTATAGCTGTGATCTGCCCAGGAACTGCTGCGTTCCATATGATAACCTGCATTGTTCCATTGCTGCTTCTACGACTATTCTAATTCAAAAATCATGAAACAGCAGTGTTACCTTCTGAAAGTTATGGGTGACTACTGCCCATCATATTATGCAACGTTAACATTTCTGCAGCTTGAAGAAATAAAGGCAGCAAACATCTGTTCTAGTGCCTCAGCTAAAAGTCCTAGCCTTAACCTGTCTAGATAAGAAAAGACATGACATTATCCAAACAAATGGAATCCCACAAAGTGCTGTCATTTATTTGTGCTGTCATGATATTGCCCATGTCACTGATGACTACTGAGTTAAAAGTTAGGCTGTCTTAAGATGACAGTTCATTTTAAATTCTGCTAAACTAAAAGCATATCTTGTGAGAAATAAATTAAATCATATATACCTGCCTATGTGTGTCTGTACCATTTCTTTTTTTTCACAATGTATTAATCTGCGTTTTATCTAACTGACTATCTGGAAGATGGGCAAGGTCAATTTTTATTGGTCACCTAGAAACATAAAGGTACATTAATAATGTAGTGAGCAACAGAGATGCTTTAATTCACTGATGTACACAAATTATTCTTTAGTATTAAAAAAATGTGCATAATGAAGTACCGAGTAAAACAAACAGTACACTTAGCAACAATGCACTGAAAACAGTGTTCTGAATACACATCTGCATATTTTATACAAGTACTATAGGGTATAAGATTTTCAGAGTACATTTATTTAATTGAGTGATTAATGAGAAGATATTTTGTGAGTTATTGATGTAGAATATAATATGATGAGCAGTACACGACCACTATATATAGTCAAAATAAGTTACAGCAGAGCATTGCTTAATGTTATAGCTAAGAGTGTGCATACATTATTTATCACATATAATTACTGAACTGTAAACAGTAAAAAACTGTATATAATCCTTTGTACAAGGGTCTTGCAACACACGCCCTAGCATTTTTTTTAATTTTTATTCATTTATACTTTGTTGACTAGGCTATTGACCTCTTTTTAGGGGAGACCCGAATTTTCTTTCTGTAATTCCCATGCCAAGAAGATATTGCTATAATATGATATTAAAATATTATTACCATATGTGTATACAATATTTAATTTAGGTTTATCAGACAATATGCAAGCATATGAGTGAATACAGTTACAAACTATCTAGGAGATGTACTGTAACTATTGTAACCTGCAAGAAAGCTAATAAGTGAAAAGAAACTGAAGCTTGAGTGAAAATATATTAGTAGAATCCCCATCTGAGTGTATTTTATTACAATTAATAGTCATTTTGCTGCTAATTAATAGAGCTGATTTAAGTATTGTCTAAGCTATCCAATAGCCACAGGTCACTTTTCCTGGAAGTGTATATGGAGGTGCTTTTTCAATTTAGTGGATGATATTCCCCCCATGTCATTAGAGGAAGTAGATTCCAGATCTGTGAGAAAGAATGGCCAAATATAGCCTCTTCAGTCATATTTTTTATATTTAATAACCTTAAGTAGAAATGCAGTTGTGGACATTAAGTCCCTTCTTGGGGTAAACAATTTCACAGTACTGCCAAATACTGCCAAGAGGTAGGCAAAGGAACTTGAATAAAAGTTTGTGCACTAGTACTAGGTTTACAACTTTGATTCTGCTGGAATATACAAATGCTTGACAGCTTGACTTCAATTTTATAAGTTTGATGTGTCTCCTGGTCATTCTGCTTGCACCATATCTTATAATGCATTAGGTTAGATATTACATTTTGTTAGGTGAGAGGTAAGTTAATTCAAATGCCCTGGAACAGTTGGTCTGCGCCCCCACAAGGGGCTAAAATGTCCTAGACCTAGTGCTCACCAACATGGGGGTCACTGCACTACTTCCTGTGTGTTTCCTTCCCTGGTACGGTCAGACAATAAATCAGTCTCACTTGAAGTAAAGATCAGACCTGACACCTTCCCAACAGCAAAAAAAATAAATAAATAAAAACAATAAAAATTTCCCAAAAGTAAACTATAGCCTACTAACTGATGGTATAAAATGTTTCAAAGACCCTGCTAACACAGTCAATAATGACTCCTATGCAGAAGAATGCACAAATATTCTATATAGCCACTTAAAGAAATGCACTGACTCAGCTGTACTTAACAGGATTAAAACCAGGTCCTCCCCAAAAAAAACAAAACAAAAAAAAAAAAAAACAAACAAACAAACAATCCAACCTGGTGGACTGTAAGTAAAAATAAATTATATAAAAAAGACAGAAACTGATATCTAAGAACAAGAAGGAACTTACACAACAGAGGAAGAATACCCTCCATAGCCTGAACAAGCAAATTAGATATCATGTAAAGTCCTCTAAGGCTAGTTATGAGACTAAATTAGCATCTGTAGCTAAAGACAAACATAAGGCATTCTTTAGCTACATCTGACACCTAAAAGGGAATGCCCACCTGTGTGCCGAACTTATAGTGGATGGTACCACTCACACTGAACCTGCGGAAATTGCCACCTGCTAGCTGACAGATTTGGCAATAACTTCAACCCCCTGTCCCCACCAGCCAATAATAGTTATTGGGATTATTATAATCAGGTTAATCAAAAGGATCCTGATAAAAATGAAAAAGAAATGATCCTTTTATCACCAAGCCTTACTACCATGTCAGTTCAGTGGAAACTATATGCATGGAAATTCCTACATAGATCCTTTCTAACCTCTCATAAATTAGAACTAATATATAAGAAAAATATTGATTGTTGGAGATGTAAAATGCATACAAAAGCAGACTGGGAACAGATTTTTTGATTGTCATTCACTGAATAAATATTGGTTTGAAATTAATTATTTCTTTCAATTTTTAATGATACTTTTCAGTTAACCAAGGCATTAGTTTTGTTTAATGTACCCATACCACAGTATGTCCCAAAAGTAAAATAGCCTTTACTGTGGGCATTGTTTGCCTTTGCACATAAAACCATAACAACTTACTGGAAGAATAAAGCACCACCAACTTTTCAAGATTTCAAGAAAACCGCAGTCTTTGTGTCTAGAATGGAAGTAGCAACCATAAAGAAAAGAGCTGATAAGACGACATCATACATCGCTTATTGGCAGAACGTTGCCAAAATATTGGACAACAAAAATTGATCTGATTAGTCATCACATATTAATACAAATTGCACATTGTATATGGAAATGTGATGCTATAGATTGTATACTTAGGGAACTGTATATAGTTTCTTTTGAAAATAGTTGACTAGTTGAGTATGTTAAATTATTTTTATGTTCCACTATTTATGGCTCAGTCTATTTGAAGATATGGAAAAATTTAATAAAAATTCCTTTGAGTAAAAAAAATGTTATACAGAGAAATTGGAACATTTTCAACAAGGATCAGGAATATCTGGCCTTAGTAGGTGATAAACCTAGAATTGTTTATAGGAAAGATGTGAGTATCAAAACGTTGCATGAAAGGCAATGTATTAAATTTAAGAAGTGTGGCATGAAAAAATTTGGGCATTGTCCCCAATGTAAACACATCTTGGAATGGAATTCAATTTTTGTAAGGGTCTTTGGTTCAATTAAGCCCATATTTAACTATCGTTTAACCAAAGGTGTTGTGTACATTGCTTTATGTCAACGTGAAAGTTTTTATATACATAAAAACAAGGAAAACACTAAAGAACAGAGTTTATCAACATGATTATTACATCAAGACAAAGGTTGAAAGTAATGCATTGTATAAACACATAAAGAAATTTCCACAGCATTACTTTAAATTTCTTGTTGTTGATCATGTGGATTTAGGGCGTAGGGAGGCCAGTGGATGATTATTTGGAATATAAAAGCTTAAGTGGCAGATCAGAACTAATGCTTCTGATCCCCTGGGATTAAATGAGCAGGTGTCAGTAAGTTCTGTGGTTAAACTGAAAGCTGCTTATTTTATATAATTTTATATAATTATATTCTCTAATACATTTTAAGTATTTGTACTGTTAGGGACATTGTAGTGGCTTTTATTAAAAAGTATGTTTATTAATATAATAATAATAATAATAATAATAATTATTATTATTATTATTATTATTATTATTATTATTATATTTTCTGTGTCTTAAATATTAAGTCAATTGATTAATTGATGGTTAATTAGTTTGTATTCGTATTTAAGCATGGATTGTTACTGGGACTGTTATTCTGAGGAAGTCCAGTGTACCAGGAAGAAAGCACTTAATTTGTATTAATAAATGCAGGTGGCAAGCTCTAAGAGGTTCCTTTCCTTTTGTTTTACAAGTTTTAAAGTGTTTTGTTTTTTCATTTTATAAGACTAAGGAGGTTATAACTTCACTGTACTGTACTTGACCCTTATCTGACCACTAACTGAGTACAATGTTCTCTTCTGTATGTATCTCACCAGACACCTGCAGCAACTGAAGAGACCACAGAGGTTTCTAACCGAGAGAATCCAGGGCCTCCAAAATGTAACTTACATGAAAAGACTGAAAGACCTGTCACTATACTCTGTATCATACAGGCTGCTGAGGGGCAACCTGTGCCTGGCCTACAGAGCAGTCCCAGACTCTGCCCTAGTGGAAACACTGCACATTTGCAAATCAGATGGGATAAGCGTCACTTGTTCAAGGGATCTCAAACTAGCCTGTGACATTAACAAAACATGTTGGAGAGACAGATATATCTCCCAGAGATTGTCACTTTTATGGAATAAGCTCCCACTTCACGTGAAGCAGAGCTCCTCAATGATCTTTTTTAAGCCCAACCTTCACAATTGGATGGGTGACTGTAAATTCACCCCAGGGGTGGCACATATGTCCCTCATGGACAGGGTAGTCGGTGCTGGTCATAGAATTGTTTTGATAACAACACTCATCTAACTATGGTCAATTAGGCTACACAGGTTTTTTTACATGGCTAGGCTTGTAAAGGCCCTAGGGCCATTAGCCTAGTAACCGCTTATGAACTTATGAACCTACGAAGGTTGGTGAGCAGTATAATACAAAAAGAAAAAATGGTGGTATCCCTTGAAGTCTCAGAAAACCTAGTATACAACCTATACTGGATCAAAAACAAACTAAGCAGAAACTTCGCAATGTGGAGAGTGTGAAGTTCATGCCTTGAAATACGTTATGCACCTAGTTCACTAATAAAAACTGAACTATAAAAGATATATCACAAAATAATAAAATAGTGGGTAATCCACAGTTGAGTTAAAAATGATACAAGCTTTCAGTAATTATGACCCAATTCTCTGTAATAATATTAATGATGGTGTGATAGTCAACAGTAAAAGTCAAGATACAACCATCTTTAGATTTGTTGTCCATAGATTTTTTTAAAACTGATGTTATATTTTGTCTTGCACTTTATTGATGACATACAACTAAGAAAATCCACAGATATTCCAAACCATGAAAAACAAAAAGAAGTAGTGAACCAGGATCCACCAAAAAGTATTTATTGAGCGCTTTCGTTTTTTAAGTAAAAAACTTCATCAGAATGATCTCTGATGAAGTTTTTTACTTAAAAAAAGGAAAGCGCTCAATAAATACTTTTTGGTGGATCCTGGTTCACTACTTCTTTTTGTTTATTGATGACATCTTTACTGTGTGGAAAGCAGACAGTGCTAAATTAGAAGATTTTATCAGCTATCTGCATCAAACCACCAGCTTCCTGCATTTCACCTCCTTCCACAGCCTCACCTCGGGAGTCTTTTTAGATATTCAGCTTACTAAAGACTTGGACCAAGGTAAAATTGACACAGATCTTTACAGAAAGCCTACCAGAGTAAACCTCCTGTTACATAATAAGAGTCTTCATCCCACCAGGATGAAATATAACGTTGTTAAGTCCCAGGGATATAGGTTGGCTATGATCACCACAAAAATGGAACCCTTCCCTAAGAACCTAAATGAACTTGAAAATGATTTTTTGGTGAGTGATATGAAAGCAATATGTTAAGAAGCATTATGGAACCTATAATTGAACTAAAAAGTACAAATTCACCAGCACTTAACAGTTCTTATAGGAGAGTTTTAAAGAAATCTATGGACAACAAATCTAAAGACATTTGCATCTTAACTTTTATTGTTGTCTATCACAGCATCATTTATATTATTAGAGAGAACTGGGCCATAATTACTGAAAGCTCATATCTAATGGACATCCTTGAAAAGGTTCCTTTCTTTGTGTATAAGAAAGCCAGAAACATCAGGAGTTGGGTTGAAGGTAGGTCCAGACTACTGGATACATGCACTAATACATGTGGAGCTAACTGTGTTTCTTTGTAAGCACATACAGGAGGGAGACATGTTTTTCTTCCCTTATTTAATGAAACTGATTACAACCAACATAGGAGGCGACTGTAACTCAATGCAGGTGGTTATAGGGCAAGCTGCAATGACTGTGAAGCATTTTATATAGGGAAAATGCTCAACAGACTTAAAAGAATGATTTCTGGGCCTCTTTCCAAAATTAGAGCTAAGTGCAAGAATAATGCACTGGCTTGGCACCTGCAGCTTCATAAAAGACACACTGGCTTTTGATTTCAAATCATTGATCATGTGGACCTTTTGCACATGCAAGGAGACATCCCTAATCTTTTCGAAAAACTTGAACTACTGTAGCAGCCGAAATAAAACTATTTTAGAAAAACGGGGCTTAATTATTATTATTACTCCATAAAAAGCATACTAGAACTGCCCCACTGTTTAAAAGACTATTAAATGTCTGATATGGGACTGATTAATGCTGACATTACACAATAATGTTATACAATATTGTTATAAACAAATATCAAACATTGTAAATATTTTACAGTGAAAATAACTGACATCAGTGCTCTTTTCTGATACATTTACTCATTTAAACTAAGTGCTTTCTTAGTTAGATGCCACACTTGAACAGATCCCTAGAGCCCTAATGCTTTATTTCTAACATTTTTCACTGTATTTCCACTTTAACAATTATATCTATGGTTTTCAGCCTACTTAGGTGTTCATTTGTAGATTTATACACATGTTCATTAATATTATGGTATGTTTTTTACACACAAACCTGATGAAGTATTTATTTGGTATGAAAATTATCTTTATTAAAAGTGCTTCAGATTATAAGTTACTAATATTTATTCTGATAGATGTCTCATGGTAGATCTTTATGTTAATTAGTCATTTTGTTAGTGAGTTGGTTTCTTAATTAATAAAGTTTAGATTAGTCGGTTAGCCTTAATAATCTGTTCTTATATTATATATTTTAATTTGTCTCTAGCTTTTTAGTTTCATTTCTAAGGTAGCACAGTCTCAGTTTACACTGTGGTGTTAGGGTGAAGGGGGGCTTGGTTAGGAATGAGTTTAATGCTTTTATTGCTCATAACAGGACCACCCTCTGTAACCACTCCCTTGCTCCAAATAACCTGATTATAAATAAATAAGGACGGTCTTTAATGCTTTTTATTATACTCAGCTAGGATCGCTTGCTTGTGTGTTTCAATAAAGGATATTCAGTTTTTAACTCAACTGTCAACTACCTACTATTTTATTATTTTGTAGTACATATTTTACAGTTTGAGCTTTATTAGTGTAGTAGGTGCATACCATATTTAAAGGAATGAACCTCACACCCTCCACACTGCAAAGTTTCTGCTTGGTTTGAGCAGATAATACCAGAAATAATGTATACAACAAAAAAGAAGCCAGCACCTAGGATGAATGAAGAAAAATTTATTGGAACTAGACTGGTTTTAGCACGTAGCTTTCATCAGTAGTATAATCACAGGCAGCAGGAAAAGACCTTGCAATAAATATATGTTCCAATCTTAAATTTGACATCATTTCCTGTTTTGGAATGAAAACAAAATAATGTTATAAATATACAATGCTTGAGGAATTGTTATAATAACATAATAAAATAAACATATAAATTGATAATTATAATACCCACAAATATATCAGGCACAAAAACTAAATAGAGGAAATATTACAATTTGTCATTAAGTCCAGGGGAAAAAAGACCACCTAATTTCACTATCCATTTTCTTTCCTTGCTAATAAATATATCATGCCATCCAGTTTTGAAGGATCTATTACCTGTAATATTATCTATAATTGTAAATGAAAATTTGGCAGTAGGGTGATTCAATGTGTGTCTGTATAAGGCATTGGTAGCTCGGGCATTCCTGATGTCACCTATGTGTTCAGACATTCTAACCCTAAATTGTCTGGATGTCTGGCCTACATAGAAAGCTTGGCAAGTGCACGTAGTGAGATAGACAACCCAATCCATACTACAATTACCAAAACAGTGTATAATGTAAAGTTGTCCAGTATTCCTGCTAGTGAAGGTTTTGGTTTTAAATACATACTTACAAAAAGTGCAGTGTCCACAAGGGTATGATCCAACCAGTTTATCCCCCATAAGAGTTTGCTGTCGATAAATATCATCCTGAAATGTGTTTTTTTATAGTGAGAAAAATAAGACCCTAAGGTCTTGCCTTTTCTGTATGAGAATGAACACCTATCCCCCAGGTGGTCCTCCAACTGTGAATGAGTTTTAAGGATGTTCCAATGCTTATCCACAATGTCCAAAAGGTGCACTATATTCCTTCCATATGTAGTCACAAACCTCAAAGTGACATGATTATTCTGATTGTGATGTGGTTGATATTGTAATAATGTATCACTGGATCGGTTTTTGGACCATTGCATGGCAGAACTTACATTATGTTTAGCATATCCCCTTGCTAAAAATCTATTGGCTAAATCTTCATGGTGTTGTGTCAGGTCCTGTTGAGAAGAGCAAATCCTTTTAAGGCACAACAACTGAGATTTGGGAATATTATTGATTGTATGCTTGGAATGGAGACTGTTGGCATGTAACAAGGTGTTATATTCAGGAAATTTACGATATGCAATAGTTCTTAATGTATTATCAGGCTGGTGCTGTAAAAGCACGTCAAGAAAATTAATTTCATTTTGATGGTAATCAACAGTAAACTCAGCACCCCATATGTTTCCATTTAGATATTCTACAAACTCATCCAAATATTGGCTACCTCCTTTCCAGACCAGCCAACAGTCATCCAGGTATCTTCTCCAAATGTCAATTTCAGCCATATATAAGTTATGAAGTTCATCATAAATAATATGCTCCTCTACATACCCCATATAATGGTCAGCATAAATTGGGGCAAAGGAATCCCCCATTGCTGTGCCCTGTATCTGCCAATAGCAATCCTGTTGGAAATAGAAAACATTTTTTGTGAGGATGTGTTCCGCCATGCAAATATGTAAGGTGTTAAAACCAGGGCGATAGATATTAGCTTTATTCAACCAGAATTCGATGGCAGCTAATCCTGCCCAATGCGAAATACTAGTGTATAATGATTTAACATCAAGGGTACACATTAGCCAATGTGGTTCTAGTTGGGAATCTGAAACAATTTGCAAAAATTCAGTGGTATCCTTGAGTCTAGCTCTAATAAATAGCAGAAGTGGTTTGAGGTTATCCATGAGGAATGCTGACAAAGGTTCAGTGAGGGACCCAATCCCTAAAACTATAGGTCTACCGGGTGGTTGATGAGAAGATTTGTGAATCTTTGGTAATAGATATAAATATTGTTTGGCAGGATCAATAACTGTTAAATGTGATTTAGTATTAGCACTAATAATACCTTCCTCAACTGCATTCTGTAGAAAATCATCAATTTCATTTTTAAAATTAGGAGTAGGGTCAGTGGGCATCTTCATGTATTGATGGGGGTTAGACAACTGCCTATTTCCCTCTTCCCAGTAATAATCGGAGTCCATAACGACCACCGCAGCACCCTTATCAGCAGGGAGAATAACAATATTGGTATTATTACTAAGATCCCTGAGGGCCTGTTGTTCCACTTTTGATAGGTTATGTTTAGTAATGTTTTCTGAACCCAAATGAAAGTGTAGATCTTTGATGACCGCTTGCTGAAAAATGGCCACATGTTTGTCCATGGGTGGATTGAAGTTAGACTGATGGAATCTAAATTCAGAAGATCTTTGAGAATGATCTTGTTGATCCTGTTGTCCAAAAAACAATTTGAGATTAATTTTTCTGCAAAATGCTGTAATATCAGAAAGGAAAGTACTCTCATCAACAAAAAAGCCAGGGATGAATCCAAGACCTTTATTAAGCAATGCTTGTTCATTATATGTTAAAACATGTTGAGAAATATTGTGTACATTAGTGCATTGAGAATCTATTTCACTATTGATTGGAAAAGGTCCTCTAGACTTTTTGCCCTTGTGTTTATGTCCTCCCCTGTGTTTCCTACCCCTAAAGGGTGTTCAGATACACGTCCCCTTTTGGAATCTGGGGAATCAGCAATATGTATAGATTCTATGTCCATGGTGGAGGACTCCTCACCAGAGGTGATGTTTAGAGAGACACCTTTTTTCAGTATGAATCTTGGTCTCTTCTTATGAATATGGGTGGCATTCGTAGTACCATCGGCAAATCTTACCCCTTTATGCGACTGAAACTGTCTACCTCTATCGTAATCCTCCATATCCCTGGAGAACTTATGCAGCTTTTTAGCCTTTAAATTATTCTCAAAACCAATAAGTTCCTTTGGCAGTTTACTCAGGCTATCTTTAAAACTAGTCTGTTCTTCAAACTTTTTCAAATCATTACATATTTTTTCAACTTCACCAATATTCGCCTGAACTGTTCTTTCATAAAAAGATGCCAATATGTTGACAAAAGACATTGATGCCTCCTGCTGAGCTTGATGCCAATCTTTAAGTAGAGTGTCATCAGGTGTAATAACTAGTGGCTGTACTTTGGACCTGAGACCCCTGGGGGTTATATTTTGGTTTTGATAGGCTTTAAACAATTTCAAATGCCAAATATTAGTCCGTAAGGTTTTGACCTTTTTGCCCAGCCAGGTAAATAACAAATTGCAACCGTCAACTGGATCCAAGTGACAACTTTCTGTAGAGCCAACATGCATTGCTCTAATACCAAAAACCTGAATGTCATCCTTATCAGCGCAAAGCCCAGAAATTAATTTATGAAGATCCATGACAATGAGTTGCCAATTTGTATAGAGACAGTATTAGGCAATAGTTAGTATAAATTTGGATTGAAAAACAACTACTAGTAAATAATACAACCCAAGTAACTGTCAAAGAGCAAGTGTAAGTGACCTTAAAAAATGGTATGCACAAATTTGAGCGGCAAAAAGAGGAAAAGGAATTGCCTAGTAAAAATAAAACCAAAAGCCACCTGGCTAGTTTATTTCTTATGAATAATCATATAACCACTACTAATGTGGCATCCAAACTACAGAAAGTGTAGCACATTTGCAGGGAATGATGATCCACTGCTGTGTAATTATTAACAAAATTGGACACCTGTTCCATGAGTTAAGTATAAATTATAGAATCAACATCAGGAAGCATATATCCAGCTTCCAATTAATCCTATCCTTCACAAAGGTCAATCAACACAATGCACAAATATTACTGTATTCACGAAGGATAGGGTTGAGTGCTAAAAGGATGCCAATCTGCACATAATCAGCATGAGTATAAAATCAGTGTCATGAGAGATACCTATTGATGCCCATAATACAATAATGCTATGTTATAAAAAAGACATTCCCTAGGTAACCAAAAAGGGCTAATAAGTAAGGTGTCAGTAATCATAATCTATCCCATAACCTGAACTGAATGCTTATACAGTAGTAATATAGCACATATACAGATGATATAGTTCAAGTATTAAGAAAGAGTTAAGAGAGGTTAAGAGAATTAAACACCTGTTACAGTGAAATAAATACAAAAATAGAAACATCTAGGAGCATATGACCAGCTTCCAAAAGGTCCTATCATTCCAAAAGATCAATCAACGCACTGTAGGTATGTCACTATATTCGCCGAGCATAGAAATAGGTACTAAGAAGATGTCTACCTGCACTTAGTCTGTATAAGTGCTAGATCAATATAATAAATAATTCTTATTGATACTTCTAGTACAAAAGACAATTACTTCTTCTTCTGGCTTTTTCCCGGTTAGGGGTCGCCACAGCGGATCGCCTTGTCCGCACATTGAATGGCAGTGGAGTTTTACGGTGTCGAGTTGCCAGCCCGGCGCCCAACCTTCCACAGAAGGCACACTCACACGCACACCTAGGGCCAATTTAGAGTGTCCAATCCACCTGCAGCATGTCTTTGGGATGTGGGAGGAAACCGGAGCACCCGGAGGAAACCCAAGCGACCACAGGGAGGACATGAAGACTCCGCACAGAAGGCACCCAAGCCGAGGATCGAACCGGAGAACTTTTTGCTGTGAGGCGGCAATGCTAACCACTGCACCACCGTGGCCGCCCAGTACAAAAGACAATTACTAAAAGACCAAAAAAAGGCCCATTATGTGAAGTGTCAGTACTCAAAACTAATCTCATGACCCGAACTCACACAAATGTAACTGCTAACATGCCGAATTTGAAATATATAATAAGCACTTAACCTGCATAAATGCCAGATCAGTATAATTGTTATATACAGGATTATCGTTAATAATCCTAGCTTAGTTGTTAAAATAAGCTCGAAGAGGGAAAACAGGCCTATAATGTATCCAAACACATAACTTATCTGATGACCGGCCTCGTGAAAATATAGCTAACGAACTCAAGGTAAGTCCTAAGCAATTTAAACATAAAACATTGAGAAACAAATATATGTAACTGCTGAACAATTATACATCAGTTTTGTGTAACAAAGAATATAACATAGTCCCAGAACCAAATAAAGTCCCAGTAGTAGAAGTAAAATGGCGTATGGTGATTTCCAATCTCCAAGAAACAAGTGTTCAAATGAGCCAATAGTTCTACCAACAAGCCATGAATGTTTTGTATAAGGCTTATGTCCAAACAAAAAGAAAGTTGTAAAGTCACTATCAGTTTATTCGCCTTGTTTCAATGTTCGCAAACATCCTTCGAGTAAGACCTTACATGTCCAGCCCTGTATAAACCAATAATAACCAAAAAAAAGGAATGATTTCAATAGTATCAAGCACACAACCAAATTATTAATGTTGATAACTGGATTCCTGAGCATAGATAATAATCTATACCCGTAGGTAGAAAACACAACCTTGTCGTATGCCCAATGTATGTCCAGAATTCACAGTTACAAAATCAATCCCCAAAATAGAAAAAATAAGAATAATACCAAGTTGTCCAAAGCATAGATAGCATCAGGGCACCGCCTTATTGAAATAACGAACAAATATCCATGTTGATGTATGTCCAGGAGTCGCACAGATGCATAAGCAGTTCCCAAGAATCGTTATAACAAAATAAACAAACTTCCTATGAAGAAACCAATGATTTCCCCTGTCCCCTGAACAATAATACTGCCAAAAGTTCAAAAGAATGTTCTAACCCCGTTAGAAAGTTATTGCAGGTACACGATCCACTGGAACCATCCAATATTGCAGGTAGAAGTAATGTCCAAAGCCACATAAGGCTATAACGTATCCAAACCGAAACAAAGCTGATGTAAAACAACTGCAAAGCAGACAGCCAGTGGGGAGACCTCCTCCATAGATACAGAACACCTAGAAAATGGCGCCGTTCCTCAATACATCCAACGCCAACAGCTAGCAGGAAGTGGTAAATGTAGGCAGAACAGAGCTAGCAAGTACGACAGGTGCAAGGCAAACAAACATGTATACAACAAAAAAGAAGCCAGCACCTAGGATGTTAGCAGGTACATTTGTATTGGAACTAGACCGGTTTCAACACGTAGCTTTCATCAGTAGTATAATCACAGGCAGCAGGAAAAGACCTTGCAATAAATACCTGTTCCAATCTTAAATTTGTCATCATTTCCTGTTTTGGAATGAAAACAAAATAATGTTATAAATATACAATGCTTGAGTAATTGTTATAATAACATAATAAAATAAATATATAAATTGATAGTTATTAATTATCAATTTATATGTTTATTTTATTATGTTTCTATAACAATTACTCAAGCATTGTATATTTATAACATTATTTTGTTTTCATTCCAAAACAGGAAATGATGTCAAATTTAAGATTGGAACAGGTATTTATTGCAAGATCTTTTCCTGCTGCCTGTGATTATACTACTGATGAAAGCTACGTGCTGAAACTGGTCTAGTTCCAATAAAGTTTTCTTCATTCATCCTAGGTGCTGGCTTCTTTTTTGTTGTACACATGTTTGTTTGCCTTGCACCTGTTGTACTTGCTAGCTCTGTTCTGCCTACATTTACCACTTCCTGCTAACTGTTGGCATTGGATGTATTGAAGAAAGGTGCCATTTTCTAGGTGTTCTGTGTCTATAGAGGAGGGCTCCTCACCGGCTGTCTGCTTTGCAGTTGTTTTACATCAGCTTTGTTTCGGTTTGGATACATTATAGCCTTATGTGGCTTTGGATGTTACTTCTACCTGCGATATTGGATGCTTCCAGTGGATCGTGTACCTGCAATAACTTTCTAACGGGGTTAGAACATTCTTTCGAACTTTTGGCAATATTATTGTTCAGGGGACAGGGGAAATCATTGGTTTCTTCATAGGAAGTTTGTTTATTTTGTTATAACGACTCTTGGGAACTGCGTATGCATCTGTGCGACTCCTGGACATACATCAACATGGATATGGGTTCGTTATTTCAACAAGGCGGTGCCCTGATGCTATCTATGCTTTGGACAACTTGGTATTATTCTTATTTTTTTCTATTTTGGGGATTGATTTTGTAACTGTGAATTCTGGACATACATTGGGCATACGACAAGGTTGTGTTTTCTACCTACGGGTATAGATTATTATCTATGCTCAGGAATCCAGTTATCAACATTAATAATTTGGTTGTGTGCTTGATACTATTGAAATCATTCCTTTTTTCGGTTATTATTGGTTTATACAGAGCTGGACATGTAAGGTCTTACTCGAAGGATGTTTGCGAACATTGAAACAAGGCGAATGAACTGATAGTGACTTTACAACTTTCGTTTTGTTTGGACATAAGCCTTATACAAAACTTTCATGGCTTATTGGTAGAACTATTGGCTCATTTGAACACTTGTTTCTTGGAGATTGGAAATCACCATACGCCATTTTACTTCTACTACTGGGACTTTATTTGGTCCTGGGACTATGTTATATTTTTTGTTACAAAAAACTGATGTATAATTGTTCAGCAGTTACATATATTTGTTTCTCGACATTTTATGTTTAAATTGCTTAGGACTTACATTGAGTTCGTTAGCTACATTTTCACGAGGCGGATCATCAGATAAGTTATGTGTTTGGATACATTATAGGCCTGTTTTCCCTCTTTGAGCTTATTTTAACAACTAAGCTAGGATTATTAACAATAATCCCGTATATAACAATTATACTGATCTGGCATTTATGCAGGTTAAGTGCTTATTATATATTTCAAATTCTGCATGTTAGCAGTTACATAAGTTCGGGTCATGAGATTAGTTTTGAGTACTGACATTTCACATAATGGGCCTTTTTTTGGTCTTTTAGTAATTGTATTTTGTACTAGAAGTATCAATAAGAATTCTTTATCATATTAATCTAGCACTTATACAGACCAAGTGCAGGTAGACATCTTCTTAGTACCTATTTCTATGCTTGGCGAATATAGTGACATACCTACAGTGTGTTGATTGATCTTTTGGAATGATAGGACATTTTGGAAGCTGGTTATATGCTCCTAGATGTTTCTATTTTTGTATTTATTTCACTGTAACAGGTGTTTACATCTCTTAACCTCTCTTAACTCTTTCTTAATAGTTGAACTATATCATCTGTATATGTGCTATATTACTACTGTATAAGCATTCACTTCAGGTTATGGGATAGATTATGATTACTGGCACCTTACTTATTAGCCCTTTTTGGTTACCTAGTGAATGTCTTTTTTATAACATAGCATTATTGTATTATGGGCATCAATAGGTAACTCTCATGACACTGGTTTTACACTCATGCTGATTATGTGCAGATTGGAATCCTTTTAGCACTCAACCCTATGCTTGGTGGATACAGTAATATTCGTGCATTGTGCTGATTGACCTTTGTGAAGGATAGGATTAATTGAAAGCTGGATATATGCTTCCTGATGTTGATTCTATAATTTATACTTAACTCATGGAACAGGTGTCCAATTTTGTTAATAATTACACAGCAGTGGATCATCATTCCCTGCAAATGTGCTACACTTTCTGTAGCCCGGATGCCACATTAGTAGTGGTTATATGATTATTCATAAGAAAGACACTAGCCAGGTGGCTTTTGGTTTTCTTTTTACTAGGCAATTTCTTTTCCTCTTTTTGCGGCTCAAATTTGTGCATACCATTTTTTAAGGTCACTTACACTTGCTCTTTGACAGTTACTTGGGTTGTATTATTTACTAGTAGTTGTTTTTCAATCCAAATTTATACTGACTATTGCCTAATACTGTCTCTATACAAATTGGCAACTCATTGTCATGGATCTTCATAAATTAATTTCTGGGCTTTGCGCTGATAAGGATGACATTCAGGTTTTTGGTATTAGAGCGATGCATGTTGGCTCTACAGAAAGTTGTCACTTGGATCCAGTTGACGGTTGCAATTTGTTATTTACCTGGCTGGGCAAAAAGGTCAAAACCTTACGGACTAATATTTGGCATTTGAAATTGTTTAAAGCCTATCAAAACCAAAATATAACCGCTAGGGGTCTCAGGTCCAAAGTACAGCCACTGCTTAGTACACCTGATGACACTCTACTTAAAGATTGGCATCAAGCCCAGCAGGAGGCATCAATGTCTTTTGTCAACATATTGGCATCTCTTTATGAAAGAACAGTTCAGGCGAATATTGGTGAAGTTGAAAAAATATGTAATGATTTGAAAAAGTTTGAAGAATAGACTAGTTTTAAAGATAGCCTGAGTAAACTGTCAAAGGAACTTATTCGTTTTGAGAATAATTTAAAGGCTAAAAAGCTGCATAAGTTCTCCAGGGATATGGAGGATTACGATAGAGGTAGACAGTTTGAGTCACATAAAGGGGTAAGATTTGCCGATGGTACTACGAATGCCACCCATATTCATAAGAAGAGACCAAGATCCATACTGGAAAAGGTGTCTCTCTAAACACCACCTCCGGTGAGGAGTCCTCCACCACGGACACAGAATCTATACATATTGCTGATTCCCCAGATTCCAAAAGGTGACATGTATCTGAACACCCTTTAGGGGTAGGAAACAGGGGAGGACGTAAACACAAGGGCAAAAAGTCTAGAGGACCTTTTCCAATCAATAGTGAAATAGATTCTCAATGCACTAATGTACACAATATTTCTCAACATGTTTTAACATATAATGAACAAGCATTGCTTAATAAAGGTCTTGGATCCATCCTTGGGTTTTTTGTTGATGAGAGTACTTTTGTTTCTGATATTATAGCATTTTGCAGAAAAAATAATCTCAAATTGTTTTTTTGGACAACAGGATCAACAAGATCATTCTCAAAGATCTTCTGAATTTAGATTCCATCAGTCTAACTTCAATCCACCCATGGACAAACATGTGGCCATTTTTCAGCAAGCGGTCATCAAAGATCTACACTTTCATTTAGGTTAGAGGACGTAAACACAAGGGCAAAAAGTCTAGAGGACCTTTTCCAATCAATAGTGAAATAGATTCTCAATGCACTAATGTACACAATATTTCTCAACATGTTTTAACATATAATGAACAAGCATTGCTTAATAAAGGTCTTGGATCCATCCTTGGCTTTTTTGTTGATGAGAGTACTTTTGTTTCTGATATTATAGCATTTTGCAGAAAAAATAATCTCAAATTGTTTTTTTGGACAACAGGATCAACAAGATCATTCTCAAAGATCTTCTGAATTTAGATTCCATCAGTCTAACTTCAATCCACCCATGAACAAACATGTGGCCATTTTTCAGCAAGCGGTCATCAAAGATCTACACTTTCATTTAGGTTCCGAAAACATTACTAAACATAACCTATCAAAAGTAGAACAACAGGCCCTCAGGGATCTTAGGAATAATACCAATATTGTTATTCTCCCTGCTGATAAGGGTAGTGCGGGGGTCATTATGGACTCCGATTATTATTGGGAAGAGGGAAATAGACAGTTGTCTAACCCCCATCATTACATGAAGATGCCCATTGACCCTACTCCTAATTTTAACAAAATTGATGATTTTCTACAGAATGCAGTTGAGGAAGGTATTATTAGTGCTAATACTAAATCACATTTAACAGTTATTGATCCTGCCAAACAATATTTATATCTATTACCAAAGATTCACAAATCTTCTCATCAACCACCCGGTAGACCTATAGTTTCAGGGATTGGGTCCCTCACTGAACCTTTGTCAGCATTCCTCACGGATAAACTCAAACCATGTCTGCTATTTATTAGAGCTAGACTCAAGTATACCACTGAATTTTTGCAAATTGTTTCAGATTCCCAACTAGAACCACATTGGCTAATGTGTACCCTTGATGTTAAATCATTATACACTAGTATTCCGCATTGGGCATGATTAGCTGCCATCGAATTCTGGTTGAATAAAGCTAATATCTATCTCCCTGGTTTTAACACCTTACTTATTTGCATGGCGGAACACATCCTCAAAAAAAATGTTTTCTATTTCCAATAGGATTACTATTGGCAGATACAGGGCACAGCGATGGGGGCTTCTTTTGCCCCAATTTATGCTGACCTTTATATGGGGTATGTAGAGGAGCATATTATTTATGATGAACTGCATAACTTACATATGCCTGAAATTGACATTTGGAGAAGATACCTGGATGACTGTTGGCTGGTCTGGAAAGGAGGTAGCCAATATTTGGATGAGTTTGTAGAACATCTAAATGGAAACATATGGGGCGCTGAGTTTACTGTTGATTACCATCAACATGAAATTCATTTTCTTGACATGCTTTTACAGTGCCAGCCTGATAATACATTAAGAACTACTGTATATCATAAATTTCCTGAATATAACACCTTGTTACATGCCAACAGTCTCCATCCCAAGCATACAATCAATAATATTCCCAAATCTCAGTTTTTGCGCCTTAAAAGGATTTGCTCTTCTCAACAGGACCTGACACAACACCATGAAGATTTAGCCAATAGATTTTTAGCAAGGGGATATGCTAAACATAATGTAAGTTCTGCCATGCAATGGTCCAAAAACCGATCCAGGGATACATTATTACAATATCAACCACATCACAATCAGAATAGTCATGACACTTTGAGGTTTGTGAGTACATATGGAAGGAATCCAGTGCACCTTTTGGACATTGTGGACAAGCATTGGAACATTCTTAAAACTCATTCACAGTTGGAGGACCACCTGGGGGATAGGTGTTCATTCTCATACAGAAAAGGCAAGACCTTAGGGTCTTATTTTTCTCACTATAAAAAAAAACACATTTCGGGATGATATTTATCAACAGCAAACTCTTATGGTGGATAAACTAGTTGGATCATACCCTTGTGGACACTGCACTTTTTGTAAGTATGTATTTAAAACCAAAATCTTCACTAGCAGGAATACTGGACAACTTTACAATATACACTGTTTTGGTAATTGTAGTACGGATTGGGTTCTCTATCTCGCTATGTGCACCTGCCAAGCTTTCTATGTAGGCCAGACATCCAGACAATTTAGGGTTAGAATGTCTGAACACATAGGTGACATCAGGAATGCCCGAGCTACCAATGCCTTATACAGACACACATTGAATCACCCTACTGACAAATTTTCATTTACAATTATAGATAATATTACAGGTAATAGATCCTTCAAAACTGGATGGCATGATATACTTAATAGCAAGGAAAGAAAATGGATAGTGAAATTAGGTGGTCTTTTTTCCCCTGGACTTAATGACAAATTGTAATATTTCCTCTATTTAGTTTTTGTGCCTGATATATTTGTGGGTATAATAATTATCAATTTATATGTTTATTTTATTATGTTATTATAACAATTACTCAAGCATTGTAGATTTATAACATTATTTTGTTTTCATTCTAAAACAGGAAATGATGTCAAATTTAAGATTGGAACAGGTATTTATTGCAAGGTCTTTTCCTGCTGCCTGTGATTATACTACTGATGAAAGCTACGTGCTGAAACCGGTCTAGTTCCAATAAATTTTTCTTCATTCATCCCAGGTGCTGGCTTCTTTTTTGTTGTATACATGTTTGTTTGCCTTGCACCTGTCATACTTGCTAGCTCTGTTCTGCCTACAAATACCAGAAATAATGCTGGATGTACAACGACATGAGCTACCTTACTACTTTTTGGCCATGTACAGTATCACCAGGTGTTGGTGTTGATGTTTCTTCACTGCAGAGATTTTTAACTCATGCTATATGATAAATATGTGGTACTGATGCCACTGCGTACTTCCAGGGCAAAAACATTCATGGCCTGAATTATACCTTCTGTAGTTGTCCAGTACAATTCTGGATATAAACAATAAATATTTACACTATTAATGCTATGATATGGCCTAATGAAGCTATCCTGTGCTGGAGGTTGCTAAAACTTCTTAGAGGTGACAGACATGCAATTTTAAAGTATTCAGTAGGTGCGTTTAGATAGACACAATAAAGATTACACCTTATTAATGCTAGCATGTAGGGCAAATACATCTATTCTGTGCTTGATGTTGCTAAAACATCTTCAAAGTGGCATATGAACAAACTGAAAGCATTTAATAAGATTTTGGATAAAGACAATAAACGTGTCACCTTATTAGTGCTAAGATATAGTCCTAATCACACTATCCTATGTCTGAGGTTACTACATTTTCTTGGATGTGATGTATGAACTTGTTTTGAATCTGAGTTAGAAAGGAGAGCTTCATAACCTGCATATTTGACAGTTTTGAAACTGAAACAGTATCTTCACATGTTATTTGCGTATATTATAAATAGCTACTAATGTAGTACTCCAACCCAAGGGGATGACCAGCAAAGGTTTAAAAGATGATATAATGCTACCTATTCATAGCATAACCTGCTTGCATTTGTACAGATAAACAACAAATCATTGCAGGTTAGGATCAACAATGCCAATTTTGGAAGCATTGCCATCATCAGTGTATGCATGGCCATATCCTAAAAGCCTGATAAAACACTGTCTCTGCATTTTCTTCTTTAAGTACCTTCCATGTATGTTCTGTAAAAGCTAGCAAGGCTGTTTTAAACCCATGAACTTCCTAAACCTATGCTGAGAATTGTTCACTTTAAATTTGAATTTGAAATTCAGGAGTACCAGCTCTGCTACTGTTTCCTTTCTTAATTTTTTGCAATTGGAGCAATGGAGTGTCTTCTCCTTTTTTAGGCTGCTCCCATTAGGGGTCGCCACAGCAGATCAAATGTTTCCATTTATTCCTGTCCTCTGCATCATGTCCTGTCACACCAACCACCTGCATGTCCTCTCTCACCACATCCATAAACCTTATCTTAGGCCTTCCTCTTTTCCTGTTACCTGGCAGCTTCATCCTTAGCATCTTTTTCCCAATATACTGTGCATCCCTCCTCAGCACATGTCCAAACCAGTGTAATCTTGCCTCTCTGGCTTTGTCTCCAATCCTTCCAACCTGGGCTGACCCTCTAATATACTTATTCCTAATCCTGTCCATCCACGTCACACCCAGTGCAAATCTTAACATCTTCATCTCTGCCACGTTAATCTCTGACTCCTGCCTTTTTGTCAATGCCACTGTCTCCAACCCATATAACATAGCTGGTCTCACTACCCTCTTGTAGACCTTCCCCTTCACTCTTACTGGTACTCGTCTGTCACAAATCACTCCTGACACTCTTCTCCACCCACTCCATCCTGCCTGTATTCTCTTCTTCACCTCTCTTCCACACTAACCATTACTCTGAACTGTTGATCCCAAGTACTTAAACTTATCCACCTTCACCACCTCTACTCCCTGCATCCTCACCATTTCTCTATCCTCCCCTCTCATTCACACACATATATTCTGTCTTAGTCCTGCTGACCTTCATTCATCTTCTCTCTAGAGCATATCTCCACCTCTCCAGGGTCTCCTCCACCTGTTCCCTACTCTCACTACAGATCACAATGTCATCTGCAAACATCATAGTCCATGGGGACTCCTGTCTGATCTCGTCTGTCAACCTGTCCATCTTATTTAATGATCTCATTGTGCAGACCCCTTTTATAAATTGAAGTTATGATGTGTGACTATGATATATTAACTGATTAAAACAAGCCACTGAGCTTTCCTGGGTTTCTGTATCTAGCACTAAGAATTTAATATCAATTCCAACAGAGCATTGTAAAGTATTCATTTTAGACAGCATTACTTTCATGTTTTAAGGGTTATCTTTTTTAGTTCATAGGTTCATAGGTTCATAGGTTGGTACTAGGCTATCAGCCCTACGGTCTATACAAGCCTAGCTGTAACAATTCCCTGGCTATTTCTTCCCAGAATATTTACTTCCCTGGTCCCCTGCCTAGCAGTGTGACTGGTGTGATCCCCAGTGTGAATTTCCTATCTCCCATCCAATCATCAAGGTTCCTTTTGAAGAGGGCCAAAGAGGCACTCAGCTTGACATGTATGGGCAGTCTATTCCAGAGTATGGGTTGTCTCTGGGTCAGGAACCTATCCCTCCAGCATGTTTTGTTCATAGTGTTGACCAGGTTTAGATCCATGGAACATTTAGCTCTGAGGGATTGGGATTTCTTTAAGTGTAGCATGTCCAACAGCACTGGGTTTGACATAGCCTTGTATGTTAAGCAGAGATCACCTCTGAGTAGGCGATATGTGACAGAGTATAGCTGGAGTTTTTTTAGATGGACAGCATAGGGCATCTGGTTTAGACCTGTGATTCTTTTAGTGAGGTATTTCTGAGGCCTTTCCAGTTTTTGCAGATGTCTTGTGAGGTACATACCAAACGGGGCATTGTACTCTATAATGGGTCTAATGAGGATGAGTACAGTGGGACAATGGCCTCCTTTTTTCTGGATGAAAAGCCCCCTAGTGATGAGGTGTGCCACAAAGAAGGATTTCCTGATTTTTGTGGCTATGTGATTATCGAAGGTGAGACCACTGTCCACCTGTGTTCCTAAGTCCCTTATCACACTTTTGGTGTTTAGTGTACTGCCACTTATGTGGTAATTCATGGGTACATGTTTTTTCCTAAAGGGGATAACTATACTTTTCTTGGCATTGTGCTTGAGCCAATGGTTCTGGCACCAAGCATCTGTTTCTGTAAGGCTCTTTTGCAGAATATCCAAATCATTTGGGGATTCAATAATGGCTCCTAGTCTGCTGTCATCTGTAAACTTTGTTAGCCAGAGTCCCTTAGTGCTGGTCTGTACTTTAGAGAAGTAGATACCAAACAAGAGAGATCCCAGGACTGAACCCTGAGGTACTCCGCTTGTCACTTGTCTGGAGCTGGATTTTGAGTCGGCTACTTTTGCACTGTGGGTTCTGTCAGTAAGCCAGTTGGCAACCCATCAAGCGATGTAGGAATTAATGCCAGCTTGGTAAGTTTATCTATGACTCCAGAGTGGGGGATGGTGTCAAAGACCTTGGTGAGGTCCAGATAGGCTGTGTGGACTGCCTTACCCTTGTCCATGGCTCTGGAGACTGATTCAAAGAAGTCAGTCAGGTTGAGGAGACAAGATCCATGGCCTTGTTTATAAGTTCCATGATAATGCATTCCATGGCCTTGCAGATCAGGCACATCAGACTGATGGGATGATAGTTCCTGGGATCCAAGGTGGATCCCCCATTGCAAGTGGGATAACTGCAGCTGTGTGCCACTCATTGGGCATGAAGCCTCAGGTGAGGCTATGATTAAACATGACACTTAGGTGAGGTGCCTATTCATTTTGTAGTACACAGACGGGGTGTCATCTGGTCCTATGGATGCTGTATTCTTATAACAGAGACAAACTTTTATAATGTATTAAGTGAGCTCATAAAAAACATAGTACTGTACTGGCACATTTTCTAAGTGTCTTGAAAATGTTTGTGTTGTAAGAAAAGCAACAGAAGTAGATACAAGGTAAAGTTGTTGAATCTTTGTTACCTGTTATAAAATATGTTAAGATGTAGCTGCATTTGCTATCTTAACATTATGTATGAACTGAGGATCTGAAAGGACTGGATGAAGGATTACAATGGCATCTCCTCCTGTCAGGATGATTGGATAGGCAATGTAGCAATAGATAAATTCTATACAGATTCAGTTGGTGCCATATTGATGGGGGGTGCTCCTTAGAGGACAAATAGTCTGCATATCATTGCCAAAAGTAAGGGATACAGTTAAGCTTTCTAAAGGACATTATCTTATGTTCATAGGTTCATAAGTTCATAGGAGGTTACTAGGCTAGTGGCCCTAGAGCTCTTACAAGCCTAGACACGTTAATCCTGAATTGCCTCAATTGTCTTTAGGTAGATGGATTTAATTCACAGAAAGATTCTATGATAAACACTGATTACCTCTGTACATGAGGGACATGGGTGCCACCCCTGGGGTGAATTTGTGGTCTCCCATCCATTTGTCCAGGTTGCACTTGAATAAGGTCAGTGAGGAGCTCTATTTCATGTGAATTGGAAGTTTATCCCAGAGGAGTGGCAATCTGTGGGAGATATATCTGTCTCACTAGCATGTCCTGTTAATGTTACAGGCTGTTAAGATCCCTACAGTGAGTGACTCTTGTACCATTTGTCTTGCAGATGTGCATCATATCCATCAGGGCAGGGTCAGAGACTATCCTGTAGACTAGGCACAAGTCACCTCTCAGCAACCTACTTGATACAGAGTACAGTGACAGGGCTTTCAGTCTATCTATGTAAGTCATGGTTTTGAGGCCCTATATTTTCTTGGTGAGAAACCTCGCTGGTCTCTCCAGCTGCTGCAGGTGTCTGGTGAGGTACATGCATTGTACTCCATTAATGGTCTGATGAGGGTTGAGTACAGTAGAGTTATAACATCCTTGAACTGGATGCAATGCCCTTACTTATGAGATGCACAGCATAGAAGACTTGGTGGTTAAAGTTCAGATTGCCACCTGTGTTTCCAGAGCTCGCACCACTGGGTTTGAACTTGGGGGGGGGGGTTCTGTCAATATTGTAATTAGCAGGGAATTCTGCTTTGCCAAAGGGGATTATAATGCAGTTTTTTGCATTTAGTTTTAGACCATGGCTTTGTCTGTGTTAGCTCCTCCCGTAATATTATAACATCATTGTGGGACTCAATGATTGCACCCACTTTGCAATCAACAGTGAACTTGGTAAGCCAAAGGCTATTCTACTATTACCTGGACTTCCAAGAAATAGATTCCAAATAGTAAAGTGCCCAACAGAGATCCTTGTGGTACTCCACTGGTGACGGGTGTATTGGCAGAGGTGGAGTCACCAACTCTGACAGTGTGTGTTCTGTCAGTGAGACAACTGGCTACCCCTCTAGTGACATAAAGATTAATGCCTAGCTGAGAGAGTTTCTCAATGATACCTGAATGGGGGATTGTGTCACAAAAATTGGCTAGGTCAAGATAGGTTTTGGTGACTTTCTCGAAGAGGTCTACTAGGTTTAATAAGCATGATCGATCCTTAACAAAGCCAAACTGGGTTGGATCTAAACTTTGAAGGTAGTCTATATCTTTGTTGATAAGGTCCATGATGATTCTTTCCATGGCCTTGCAAATGAGGCTGATTGGACTTACGGGTCTATAGTTCTAGTTCCCAGGGTTGATTGATGCCCCCCCCCCCCTTTGTGCAAGGGGATTACTGTTGCTGTTCTCCACTCTGCTGGAATAAAGCCAGTTCTCAGGCTATGGTTTAAGAGAACACTAAGTGGGTCCTCTACGTCCTGTTTCAGATTGCTTAATAAGCAACCTGGGATTTTATCTGGTCCCATTGAGGCAGTGTTTTTGGCCTTGGACAGAGCAGATATGACCTGATCTCTAGAGCTGGTATATATATGGGGTCACTGTTACATTGTCGAAACATGGTTCATCAAAACCGTGTTTTGGTGGACACAAGTTAGCGAAAGTGCATTTTATCGAAAATGCACTTTCACTAAATAGAGAGTGGTAAATTAAGGAAAGCATGCAGTTTGCATGCACCGTTAGTTGTAATTCAACGTATAGTGTTGATTTACAACTAATGAAACTATCGCTGACATCGTGGTATAGTGGGGATAAAGGAATATTCCCTTTTCCCCACTGTACTGCGATGTCAGAGTGGGAATGATAAAGTAGGGGGTGTGGGGGCGCAGGGGGGCTTGCCCCCCTGCATAACACTGTTTGATGTAATTTTTTTTTTTACTTTTTTTTATGTTAATTTCTTTAGCGAAAGTGCATGTTCGACAATATGCACTTTCGACAATATACACTTTCGCTAAAGTGTGTTAGAAACACAATTCGATGAATTGTGTTTTCAATAATACAACAGTGACCCATATAAATATATATATATATATATATATATATATATATATATATATATATATATATTTTTTTTTTTTTTTTTCAACACAGTCATTATCTTATTCGGTATAACCATTATGTATAGTATCATACGTCATTGCAATACAACAATAATACAAAGAGAGGAAAAATATGGGAAAGCTATTTTTCTTTGTCTGGACTTAAGTTGTCTAGCTATTCTAATCATTCTGAGCTGTATTTAAATTTCCTGTTACTGTTTCTGGTTGCAATTTAGCTTTTTGTAGCTCTTCTATTTGTTTAATGCTGTTTAGTTCTATTTGAATCAGTCCTTGGGAAAATCAAAACTTGGCAAGAGTTAGCAGCCATCCTAGAATAATTTGTCAGTCATCTAAGTAAGAGTTAGAATGATGAACACAGGTTCTGGGTGGTTTACAGCAGCTGGGTTTCAAATGTTACCTAGTTCCACAAGTTCTTTTGTTTACTCCTGTTAAATTTACTGCACGGTGCTCCACTGATTGCATCGACATAGCACTAGGACTTCTCCATCAGGAAGTATGTGCAAGTATAATTCTGTCTCTTTTACTAAAGGAAGGGTAAGTTTTTATAATCCATTTCTGCTTTCTCTAAACTGCTTGTGCTGAGCTGTGTGAGCTTCCTCTGAATCATGCTAATCAGTGCAGTACTGAGCAATGCTAAACATATAACTAGTCCAACAAACTAACATCACTGTAATATTCCCCTGTACCTCTTTAGATTCTCAGTTACTTTAAATACACCAGCACTGCTCACAATATAGAGTCCGCACACAGACCGCACATCGATGGCTAGCACTGTAGCACTTGGGATCCTGAGGGAGTGTATGGATTGCCTCTTGTTCTCTAATTCCAGTGGAGAGAATGAGGTTGAATAGGCTTAGTACTGACTGTACAAGACAGTGCTGGCAAGAAGGCAGCTTTGCACCAGGACCTGGCGAGCAAATGATTTTGGCCTTGGATAGAGCATTCAGGAATTGCTCAGAGGTGATCAGAGGAGTTTGTTACTAATCTAGGGAAATTATGGGGATATAGTAGAATAAAGTTAGAGCTGCATTTTGAATACATCCTCAGGGGGCAAGTTAGGTGGTGCTATATATTTTCTCTAATAATTGCTGGGCATTACCTCTGAGGTTTTGGTATAGCCAGATAAACTTTTCAGTTGTCCTTTGCAGATATAGCAATTCTCAATTCATAATTACTTTTGAAGTATTTTATTTCTGAATTATTTGTTTTTTTTTTTTTTTTTGAGTTCATCTCTTGATGATGGGGTAGTAAGTTTAATTTATGGGCTATGAGTTTCTTCCTCTTATTGTACAGGGTTTTAATACTAGATTTCCACCATTGGTGTTTATTAGGTTCATAGTTGTTTACAATGCTAATGACCACAAGGGCCTTTTTAAGCCTAGCCACGCATCTCAAATCTTTGACAAATTCTGGTCCCCTTGATAAGTGTAAGCAGGGGCTTGGGAGATGAAACATTTATTTATTTATTTATATTTGTTAACTGGATAGCGTCCAACTGGGCCAGGAGCCCATTTTCAGTGCAGACCCAGGGAGAAAAACTCCACAAAAATAATAATAACAATTAGTAAGATCTATCAATATACATTAGTAGTCATATGATAACTTAAGCAACTAATAACATTATAGTGATACCACTACATAGAGCATATCATGTACTGATATACGTAGATAACTGAGTATTTTAACACTTAATGAGCCCAAAAGAAAATCAAAGAAAAATATGATTAGCAAAGGTGACTAACAAAGAAAAATTGTATAGCGATATATATCATATAGCAAAATGCAGAGATGCTAGATCACTGTGTGCCTTAAAGATCTATTAGACTTTGCACCAAAAGTTTCAACACATATGGAGAAATGGAATTGCGCTGTTTAAGAGTGTTTTGAGAAGTTGAGAGATTTACAAGCAGAGGGCCTGGGAGATGAACCATTTACAGCTTGCTTGTATCCATTAGAGACATAGGTGCCAAGTCAGGTCTGACTTTTCCTGTTCTGCATCCAGCTGTCCAAGTTAAACTTGATTTGGATTAGGGAGGAACTCTCCCTCACATGGATGGAGAGGACAGGGTAGTCTCTGGGATATACACCTGTCTCTTCGGCAGGTCATATTTATATTAGAGGCAAGGTTTAAGGCTTTAGAATAGGTGCTGTTTGTTTTGCTGATATGCAGGAGGTCCGTCAGAGTGGCGTCTGACAATGCTCTGTATGTCAAGGCATAGGTCTCCCCTCAACAGCCTGTAGGAGACAGAATTCAGGGATAGAGCCTTGAGGCAGTCGGCAAAGGGCATTTTACTTGCGGCCTGTATTCTTTTATTCTGTATTCTTTTAGTGAGGAACCTTTGTGGATGTTCCATTTGTTGGATATGGCTGGTTAGGTACATAAAAAAGGTGCAATGTACTCAATACTTTATTATAAGTTGTGCAACATAGAATGATTTCCTCACTACTGCAGACACATGATGATCAAAGGCTAGATTACTGTCTATGTGTATCCCCAAGTTCCTGACTACTGGATCAGCTCTAAGGGGTGTGTTGTCAATATGATAGTTACCAGAGGTGGATGACTTCCAGAAGGATAATATTATGCATTTCCTGGCATTTAGTTTTAGTCCATGGCTCTGACAACAGTTGTTTGTCTGTGTCAGCCCTTCCTCGAGAACATTTGTGTCGATTTGGGATTAAATGACAGCTCTGAATTTGCAATCATCTGCAAATTTAGTTAGTCAGAGACCATTGACAATGGCTTTGACTTCAGAGAAGTAAATGCTAAAATGGAGTGGTCCAAGGACTGATCCCTGAGGGATTCCACCTGTGCCTGGCCTCTTTGAAGAGGTGGGCTCACCAATATTAAATTCCCGGGGCCTGTCTGTGAGGCAGTTGGCTATCCACTGGGTGACATACAGGTTTGTACCTAACCTCTTGAGTTTGTCAACAATGTCCGAGTGGGGTATTGTGTCAAATGCCATGGCCAGGTCAAAGTAGGTAGTGTGAACCATTTTGCCCTCATACATTGCTTTGGTTACCTTCTCAAAAAAAGATCACCAGGTTAAGTAGGCATGATCTGCCCTTGATGAAACCAAACTGGGTTGGCTCCAGTGTCAGGAGGTTTACTATATCATTACTGGTCATTTTCCATGATAATTCCTTTGATGGCTTTGCATATTAGACTAGTGAGACTTATGGGTTTGTAGTTTCCATGGTCTGTAGATGACCCACCTTTGTGCAGACTGTTGCTGTTCTCCATTCATAAAGCACAAAGCCTGTTTGGAGGCTGCAGTTAAATAGCAATTGCAGAGGGCCTGATAGGTCATGTTTCATGCTATTTAGAAGGCATCCTGGGATATTGTCTGGGCCCATTCACACAGTGTTCTTAGTCTTAGAGAGAGCATTAAAAACCTGCTCCTTAGTGATAGCAGGGGCTGTTATATTTGATGGTATTTCCTGAGAAAAGGTTGAGGTGGCGAGAGAGGGGTACAGCTGGAGCTGAATTTGTTGGCCAGTAGGTTTGTTATATATTTTGGCTCAGTATAGGTTGTGCATTGCCTTTGAGGTTGTGAACATACCTAAAGAATGCCTTCTGGTTGTCCTTGGCCTGAGAGGCTAAAATTACCTCAAATTTGTCTTTGGTAGACTTTATTTGTCCTCTGAGTTGTTTGTTTAGTTTGATGAGAGTGCTTTTATCCTGCTGGGTGCTGTGTCTCCTAATTGTTGTCATTATTTTCTTCCTCCTGTTATACAGCCTATTGATTTTGTTATTCCACCGGGGTGGTTTGTTTTTTGAGTTAGTTCTGTACTTCTTCCTGGTGGGTACAGCTGCCTCTATGCAGCTATTAACATGCTTGTGCAGCGTTTATGTGAACAGTTCTGCATAGGCAGCTGTGTTCTCAGGGTTTTTGGGAGCTTCACATTTTGCCAGGTTATCACTTAATAGCAGGAAGTTAGCTTTAGAATAATTCCTGAATATTCCAGGTAGGTCTAGCGGTGGCGGGTGGGGGTGGGGGGTGGGGGTCCAGGCTTTATTTTTTCTTCAAAGAAGACCATTTTGCGGTATGACCTTACCAGAGAAGACATAATACTAGGGAGTGTGTAGCACTCTCCCATATTAATAAGGACCAGATCGAGCATGGTTGCACCCCTGCTTGGTGTATTGCTAATCTAGTCCAGAGAGTTTGTGTTTACAAAATCTAGGAATCTCTGTGCCTGTATGTTTGGTGTTATATAGTATTCTTAGTTAATAGTGGGGTAATTAAAGTCACCCATGAATTTGGCATTATATTGAAGTGTTATGGGGATAGATGTCTCAATGCACGTTTTGTGGTGGGTATAGAAATTGTCCACTAATGTGGAGGCATATGAGATGGGGTCATTGAGGAAAGGAGGGTGCTTATATTTCATCAGTTCATCTGTTTGCTAGATTAGGTTTACCTTAGAAGGGTTTGTGATACATCAGAGTTTGCCCTCATAGTGAGTGTTTACCAAATGGTGCTTAGATTTGCTCAACAACATGGTAACAGTAGGTGTTAAGCATAGGGTGGCGATATTGGTGAGAATCAGGTCTAATGTTTTTGAACCCCTAGTTGAGGCTAGAACCAGTTGATCTAGTGAGATAGCATTAATTACATCTAGGAATCTCTGTGTGTATTTATTTGAGGTGGTGTATGTTTCACACTTAATGCAGGGATACTTGAAGTTACCCTAGATAATATACATAGGCTTGTTAGGGAGAGATGGCAATTTGTTTGGAGGTGTCTCACTGAATGGTTATTTACAGTAAAAAGGATATGGTGATGTTCAAAGTCATCATACTTGTTTAAGAGCCTGCAGGGATACTTGAAGTTACCCTAGATAATATACTTAGGCTTCTTAGGGAGAGATGGCAATTTGTTTGGAGATGCCTCATTGAAGGGTTATTTACAGTAAAAAGGATATGGTGACATTCAAAGTCATCATCCTTGTTTAACAGCCTGCAGGTGACATGGCTTTTTTGGAATGTAGCCAGGCCTCCTCCAATAACATCACTATTTTCTGCACTGAGTCTGAATGAGTAGCATGCACTGAAACCCTGCACTGTTGTTTATGTGCTTAGCAATATACATGTCAAAGGGAGGGTTATATTGAATGATAGACAAAATAAAAAAGGAGGAATAGACCAGGACTATAATTTGTTTTTATCTTGAAGAGATACCAAACATGGTGCAGTGTGTATGATAGAAATAATGTATTGCCATAACAGATACATGATAGTAAAAAGAGAGATTTTTTATACACATGGTAACCAAAGAGCCTGTGTCCCATGTCATATTTAACATACATGTTATCTATATGGTATGCAGTAGTAATACTACATTTACTAAAATAAGCTGCGATGTAATTCTTAGTATTCAGGTTAGCTATAATTAGCACACAATGCAATTGTGTGGTCTAGATCTTGCTAGATAATTTGAGTATCAGAATGGAACTTGATAATCACATCCAGTGTGCAATCATAGTCCTGTAATATCAGTTTTCATGTAAGATAAATATACATATCAAAAAGGAAGGGGGTTCTATGACACTCTTACTCACCAGCAAACTATGCATGGGTTAATCTTGAGTTGGGAAAGTTTGTCAATAATCTCAGCATGGATTATAGTGCTGAAGGCCTTGGCAAACTCCTGGTAAGTAATGTGAACTGTTTGACCATTGTGCATGGCATTGGTAACCGGTTTAAAGAACTCAACTATGTTTAATTTAGCTTATAAGAATGACAGGAAATTCAAGACAATTGTGTCTTGTGATCACTTATACCTTATCAGTATGGGATAGGACAGTCAAACCAGGGGTGAGTTTGAGAATACCCATCAAATCATCCCATTCCCATTTGAAGGATGATACTGTATCCCACTGCTTAATTTATATGGAAGCCTATTCCAGAGGAGGAGAAGGTGCTGCATAATGAACCATTCCATCCGCTGTGTTTTCTTTATTTGCTGATTAAAATTTAGATCACTGGCTCTAGTATTTGTGGGACTATTTGGTTTGTGGAGATACAAGAGATCCAGGACCATTGGGTCCCTAATGGCATGGAAGGCAGAACATAGATCCCCCCCTCTGACATCTATAAGATACTGAATAAAGAGACAGTGCTTCCAGTCTTTTCTAGTTTCTTGGGGCTTTTAAGCCAGTGATCCTCTTAGCTAGAAACCAGTGTGATTTTTCTAGTTGTTTTGTTTGAATGTCTGATGAGGTACATCTCAAAGGGTGCATTATGTTCAATAACTGGCCTAATCAATGCTGAATATAAGTAGACAATGACTTCTTTAGATCTGGATGATATTCATTTTGCCATTGTCGGTGTTAAGCAGAAGGATTTTCTGACTACTGTTGTTGCATGATGATCAAAGGAGAAACAATCATCAACCGAAGTTCCAATGTCTTTAACAACCTTGTCATTTCAAAGTGAGGTGATGTCTACATTGTAAGTTGGGGATATTCTAAGAATGTATGACTGCAAACTAGGAGCCATAATTGAAACTCCTAACGATGTGGACATCCTACAAAAGGGCCTCACTGAGACAGATGCCTGGTGTCAAAAACATGGTCTCAAGCTCAATGCCAAAAAGTGCATTGTCATCCCCTTTGGTAAAAACTCTTTACCCATGAACTACCACATAGGCGGTAGTCTACTTAACACTGAAAGTGTGATAAGAGACCTTGGGACACAGGTAGACAGTAGACTCTCTTTTGATAATCACATTGCCACAGTGGTCAGGAAATCCATCTACGTGGCACACCTCATCACAAAAGGTTTCTCATCCAGAAAAAAAGAGGTCATTGTTCCCCTCTACTCATCACTCATTAGATCCATTATAGAGTACAATGCCCCTTTTGGTATGTACCTCAGAAGACATCTACAATAACTGGAAAGGCTGCAAAAATACCTCACAAAGAGGATTACTGGCCTCAAACAGATGCCTTACACAGACCGTCTCAAAAAACTCCAGCTTTACTCCGTCGCATATCACCTACTCAGAGATGATCTCTGCCTAACATACAAAGCTATGTCAAACCCAGAGCTGTTGGGCATGCTCCACTTAAAGAAATCCCAATCCCTCCAAGCTACATGCTCTAGGGACCTAAACCTTGTCACCACAATAAACAGAACATACTGGAGGGATAGATTCATGTCCCAGAGACTTCCCATACTCTGGAACAGACTACCGATCTATGTTAAACAGAGCTCCTCATTAGCACTCTTCAAGAAAAATCTTGATGATTGGATGGGTATTAGGAAATTCCCCCCGGGGATCACTTCTGTGGATCTGCTTGACAGGGGCACAGGAAAATAATTTTCTTGGGTGGCAATAGCCAGGGTACCTTTTTGGCTAGGCTTGTATAGGCCTTAGGGCCAATAGCCTAGTACCTACCTATGAACCTATGTACAGCACTTTATATCATTCAATCTAGTACTACTTTTGGCAGATGCTACATGTCAAGATTTGTTATGATTTTTTTCTTAAACTTTGACAGGTTTAAAAAAATATCAGTAATTATGCAATTATAATAGGTAAAGATTGGAATGTAACCTTAGACAAACAATTTATTTGTCTAATACATAAGAGAGTGCTGCACTCCTGAGTGTACTGTCTTTTGGGTGAGATATTATACTGAGGCCTTATCTGCTTATGTTGGTGGTAACTTAGGTGGATGTAAAAGATCTCACAGCACATAGTGAAAAGAGTACAGGTTCTTTATTTACATACTCCATAAGTACTTGCACAATCAAATAACTATTTACATTGCTACTTATTTACATTATTTATACATTTTCAACTCTCTCTCTCTCTCTCTATATATATATATATATATATATATATATATATTATTTACAAATCACATCCTCTTTTACACTCTGTTTCATCATATAAACACATATTTATTACTTTTTTGACCGCCCACTCCAGTTTTCCATAACAAAAACCTTATTTTTTCAACATCATCGCTAAGTCCTATTTTTCATTGAACATGATCTCCTTAATCATCTGACTCCAGATTAACCATAGTATAGCAAATATTTTTTACTGAGATTTTCAACCTTTCTTATTTATGTTTCTATAATAGCAAAATACATTCATATCCATATTTAAATTACTTACGTCTTTAAAGTCACTCACATATTCTCTCTCTCTATAATCTTCCCCCATAACATTTTTACCCTTTTACATTGTATAAAAACATGTCCAAAAGTTTCAGATTCCCCACAATATAAACAGACTATAAAGCCCGCTTTAGCGCACTTTTGCGTGATTTAGCGCGGAGTTGCCCATAGAGCACCATCGGGCAGCGCCGGTTAAACAAGGTTAAACTATTTCTGGCTCCGTAAAGTCTGCTCTTCAATTTTTCCCTTAGAACTTCTCTACTTGCAATCTAAACAGTCTATTCTCTATCTCAAAAGCTCAGCACTTGCTCCTAAAGCATTTTTATATAGGTAAAGTACTTGTATACTAAACAAAGTACTACATTAGCCTAGAATCCCCTTGAGTACCCATTTCCCTATAGGTCCCTTCTAACTCAGTTACACAGCAAACTTTTTCACTTTTTCTAGCATGTCGAAGGGTCAGTTGCTAGCGTCCTCTCCTGTTCAGCTAGTGAATCTGGGCATCTTGAGGCAATGTTACAATTGCCTCATGTACACAGACAACCCACTCCTTCTCCCACAAAACACAAATACATGTGAGAGATGCAACTATATAGCCAAACTGGAGGCTGAGCTCTCTCAACTCAGGACTGGCAAGACCAGACAGGAGGAGAAGGAAACCACGCACACCAGAAACCCAGTTTCACATAGAACTATCACAACTGCAAAACAAACACATAAACACACAAAGACATACTGGAGGCACTGATCAAAATCTACCAAAACTACAGAGGCCTCCAAAGCAGACACCCAAGCAACTGCCACCTCAAGACATAAGACATGCAACACATAGTTCTCAAAGTCAGTGTGCTAAACAGTCACAGCCCTTAAGGCCAAACACAATGCCAGACACACTTGTTATAGGTGACTCCATAGTCAGACACACGCGTCCCACTCACCAGACTGAACAAGGAAAAGATCACAGTAAGCTGCCTGTCAGGCGCTAGAATCCGCCACATAACACAAGCACTCAGGTCACTCCACAGCAAGTACAAGTATGACTCAGTCATTGTCCATGCCGGTGTGAACGACCTGAGACGTACCTCCCTGGACTACATGAAAAGAGACATAGAGGAGCTCTCAGATTATGTAGCCCAGGCCGGTATGACCCTGACCCTGAGCAGTATCCTACCGTCACCAAGAATGATGCCACAATACAGAGACAAAATGATCAGCTTTAATAATTGGCTTAATTATTGGTGTCATTCTAAGGGGATCCAATGTCTTTCTGCCTGGGATGACATGCTTGACAAGCCACGCTACTTCGCAAGGGACGGCTTGCACCTGTCACCCCTGGGCTTCCGGATATTGGCAAAGGCTCTTGCCACACCCATAGTGCCTTTTTTAGGCAAGGCTCAAATGATAAACCTACCGCCCTAGAAAACAAAAATGGAGAAAAACTAAGGGTAATACTGCTCAATGCCAGAAGTCTAAACCTCAAGATGCACGCCCTCGAAGCCCTCCTCAGTATGTAGAACATCGATGTCTGTGTTGTGACTGAAACCTGGTTCAAGGCTACTGAGAGCACCCCAGCACTATCAGGTTATACCTCATACCATGCGTTCCGGCCCCAAAATCCGGACCGAACCACAAAAGGAGGGGGAGTATCCATATTCATAAAGGATACCCACACCTCCAGGTTAGTGGCAACGCACGAAGCATCGGAGACCATCCAGGTGCAATTAACCATAGGTAAAACTGCCATACAGTTTGTAACATGCTACAGACCACCTTCTCAAACTCAGGAAACCCACACAGCCTTCCTGAAGACACTGGAGAGTATGAATGTCTCTCCAAACACCATCATATTGGGTGACTTCAACTACCCAAACATAGACTGGGAACATTACTCAAGCCCCAAAACCCTAGCCCAAAGGTTCCTTGAGTTCATAAACTCAAATGCTATGGAACAACTAGTCACCATTCCCACAAGAGGAGAAAATATACTAGACCTGATCATCACAAACATGGGGACAAAATGCTCCACACCGGAAGTATATCCCTCATTGGTGAGATCAGACCATAAATTAATCTCACTGGAGATCCACATCCCGCCTCCACCCCCAGCAAAAAAGACCACAGTGAAGAACTTCTCACAAGCAAACTTCACACTTCTTAAGACTGGAGTGATATCCTTCAAGGCCCCGAGCCAGTGGAAACCACAACCCACGCTGCTGAAACCCTTACAAATGCCTTCTACGAGCACCTCCAGGAATGTATGGATCAAGCAATCCCTAATAAAATCAAGACCCTTTCCACCAAAGGCAGGCGCCCGGTCTGGTGGACTCCAGCCATAAACAAACTCTACAACAAGAGGAGAAAGCTACTACATGACAGAGCAAAATCCCTAAATGGGAAGGCATCTCTGATCAATACTAGCAAAAAACTACGATCACTCATAAAATCATCCAAGGCCAACTTTGAGAGAAAAATCGCTAATGACACAAAAGACAATCATAAAGCCTTCTTTAGCTATGTTAGAAACCTGGGTGGAAACTCCCAGATATGCTCAGAATTAGTCCTAAATGATAAAAAAATCACTGAACCCACAGACATTGCCAACATACTGGCAGACAGGTTCAGTGCAAATTTCTCCCCTCCCTCCCCCCCAAAAGGAAAAAATATCTATCCCACCAAAGTCTAGCCTCCCAAACATCTCAGATGCCCAGGTGAGAGCTGCTCTCTCTAAAGCAAAAAACACAGCATCAATGGGACCGGACGGTGTCCCTGGCTGTGTGCTACACGAACTCAATGAGGAACTAAACCCACACATAAGGCTGCTGTTTAATCTTAGCCTTACTACAGGATACGTACCCAAAGAATGGCATACGGCAACTGTGGTCCCACTCCACAAAGGCGGTGCTTCTACAGACCCTGGAAATTACCGCCCCATAAGCTTGACGAGCCTTGTCTGCAAAGCTATGGAGAGGATCATAATGGAACTCATAAATAAAGACATTGGGGACCTACAGACACTGGATCCTACCCAATTTGGCTTTGTCAAGGGCAGATCCTGCCTCTTGAACTTGGTCGACTTTTTCGAAACAGTTACTAAGGCCATTGATGAGGGTAAGGCAGTTCACACAGCCTACCTTGACCTAGCAAAAGCGTTCGACACAATACCCCACTCGGGCATCATAGAAAAGCTCACCAGCTTAGATGTAAACCCATATGTCACAAGATGGGTTGCAAACTGGCTCAAGGACAGAACACACAGGGTTAGAGTTGCTGGTGCCATGTCAGACTCTAAGCCGGTCACGAGCGGTGTCTCACAGGGCTCAGTCCTGGGCCCCCTCTTGTTCGGCATTTATTTTTCTGAAGTGCAGGCAAACATAGGGGATTGTGGCTGACAAAATTTGCAGATGACTGCAAACTGGGCACCATAATTGACACTCCATCAGACACAGACATCCTCCAGAAAGGTCTCATAGAAATGGATAACTGGTGCCAGAGCCATGGCCTTAAGCTAAATGCCAAAAAATGTATAGTCATACCCTTTGGGAAAAACAAGGTAACCCCTAATTACCACATAGGTGGTAATCCATTAAACACGGAAGAAGTTATCAGGGACCTGGGGACCCAAGTTGACAGTAACCTCTCTTTTGACACTCACATTGCCAAAGTGGTTAGGAAGACCTTCTACATTGCCCACCTGATCATGAAGGGATTCACATCCAGATCAGGAGAGGTCATTGTACCCCTGTACTCTTCACTTATCAGACCAATGATTGAGTACAACGCCCCATTCGGAATGTACCTTACCCAACACCTGCAGCAGTTGGAAAGACCCCAAAAGTTCCTCACCAAAAGGATAAAGGGGCTCAAACATATGTCATACGATGCCCGACTGAAGAAACTCCAGGTCTATTCAGTCGCATACTGTCTGCTCAGAGGTGATCTGTGCCTGACATACAAGGCCATGTCCAACCCGGAATTAATGGACATGCTCAACCTCAAAAAATCCAAATCCACCAGAGCCACGAGAGCAAGAGACTTAAACCTCAACACGGATATAAATAGGACATGCTGGAGGGACAGATTCATCACCCAGAGACTCCCTACACTATGGAACTGAATCCCAGTCCATGTGAGGCAGAGCCCCTCACTGACTCTGTTCAAGAGAAATCTTGACGAGTGGATGGGAGATCGTAGGTTTACCCCGGGAATCATCTCTGTATCACTGCTGGACAGAGGCACAGCAAACTAATGGGTATAGTATTCTCATCCTAAGGGGTGGTGAAAGCCACACACACTCTGGCTAGGCTTTTAAATGCCCTAGGGCAGATAGCCTAGTATGAACCTATGAACCTATGACTCTGTCTTTTATAGTTTTATATGCATTATTCACCTTCACTGGTAATTTTTTGTATGGACAGTAAGATACTATGACCTTCTTTATGTCTTTTACATCTTTTCATTCTTGCAGTAAAAGTGCTCCTTTTCTTTTTCTATAATCTTATCATGCCATTTTTTCTATTATTATCAACTATTCTTTTTTATATTTTAGACTTAATATTTTTGTTAATAATGAGCCATAATTTTCTTTTAACCATTTGATTACTGTATATAAGTTCAATGAAGACATAAACCTTATAAATCTCCTTTTTTGGTTTTGACATACAGTATCTCTCTTTTCACTGGGTTCAACCTCGATCCCCAGAAAAAAGAAAATATTATATTATATACATCTTTTTCTAAGTTTAAAGGAAGACTAAAAACACTAGCTAAATAAGTAATCTTTACTAACAATACAGAATTTATTAAATAAACTTTATTTTTAAAGGAAAGCCTGAAAGACTTTCAAAACATACATATCTATATCTATCTATCTATCTATCTATCTATATATATATATATATATATCTATATATCTATATCTATATATATATATATATATATATATATATGTTTTATTTCCTCATTTTTTTTCTTTCCATAGGTTATTTATACATTCTTGTGTCCTGAAGTTTATCCCAAGGATCTCAGTTTTATCTTTATTGAATTTGATTTCACTAATCTTTCCCTCAAATCCTAAACCTTGACTTTTTGACTTTAATACAAAATCAATAACCTAAATAATTTCTTGCATTTGTTTTAACACTGTATCCATACTTGCTTCACTCTTTGTTGTAATACTACTAACTGCATAATTTAATAAAAATGGACATTTTTATCCCTTCATCTGAAATATAGCTCAAAACTTCCATATCCTTTATTCATATATGTAGATATTGCATTCACTACTAATACAAATAATGTATTGTTCAATGGACAACCTTGTCTAATACCCTTTTCTACCTTTATTTATTTATTTTACATTTGTTGACCAGGAAAGTCCGACTAGGTTCCACAGATCCTGTTTTCAGTGGAGGCCCGGGGAGGAATACTCCAGAAGCATGTCTTTAGAATGTGGGAGGAAACCCACATGAACGCAGGGAGAACATGCAAACTCCACACAGAAGGCACCCCAACTGAGAATTGAACTGGAGAACCTCTTGCTGTGAGGCGACAGCATAACTGCTGCACCACTGCGCCGCCCTACTTTATATCTTTACTTGACCATCCATTTATCATGATCTTCACTACGTTATGCTCATATCTTGACATGCACACATTTTTAAGCCTCTTGCTTATATTATATACATAAAACATAGCCCATAATTGAGTGAAATACGTTGCTTAAATCTCCTACCACTACTTTCACCTGAACATTTCTAAACACAATATCATCTACTTTTTCCATAATTATTCATAATGAATCTTGAACATTTTTCCTTTTATGCCAAATATGTATTCATTTACAACATTACCTACTTCTTCTTCTATGCGTTTGTGCAATATTTTCACAAAAATCCTATAATCTGTATTATTTAACACAATTGATCTCCAGTACTGTTCCTTCTTTCCTTTTTTCATATAAACCTAATGATACCCCTGCATAGCTCTTTATACCTGAAACCTTTTTCTGACCATTCATCTAATATCTTTATAAACCATTTATTTTGCTCTATATTCATATTTTATACATCTTATCTTCTATTCCAACTGGTCATGCCACTGACACTAAATTCATTACTTTTAATATCTTTTCTAGTTTCTTTATTTTTATGTCTTTTTCTAAATCTTTATTCTCCATGTCCAAAAATGTACATACTTTCCATTCTTTCCATGTCTTTGTTCTGTAATCTTTAAAAATACTCTTAATATGCTATTTTACTATATTTATAATCTCCTCTTGTGTATTATGCATTTTAGCCGAAAAATCTTTCATTTCCCTCATTACACTATTACTCTCTTTAATTATTTTGCTTACAGATGGTGCAATTTCTTATTTTTTTTCCTTTCAGGAAATTGCTTTGTTTGTGCAATAAATATTATTTTTCTTATTGAAATCATACAATTTCTGTTCCTTAATAAACAAAAAATCATTGTTCTTTTCTAGGCAATTAATCACAGCATTTTTAAATATATTTTATTTTTTTCCATGTATAACTTATTTCTGCCATGTCACATAACATTTTTTATACTTCAGTATAAAATTCAACCACCATTCTGACCAATCTTTATAAAATTCTCTCATTTCTACATGAAATTGCCATAATGTCATAACTTCTTTTCTCCCTTTGTCATCCCATTTCATTTAATTTATTCTTTTTATACCGTTCCCTATTTCTATATAATCACCATTCCCTTTAACCATAATCCAGATTGTCCTGCTGTCTGAAAAGCTTGTCAATAGCACTCCTTGTTCAACTATTACTAAACCTTCTGACAACAAAAAATAATCTATTTACACTTTTTTCATCTCTTCTATAATTCCAAGTCTTATTCCATATTTTAGTTGTCCATATTTTATAGTATCTTTTACTAGTTTATCATCATAAACCTTCTTGTTTTCTGTCTTAAATTGCAATTGAAGTCTCCTTCTACAATTACCTCCATGTTAACTGCTAGATATTGTATTATCTTTCTAAACATCTACCCCTCTCCTTTTTATTACATATGCATATATTGCAATAATTCTTATAACATGCTCCCTCCATCTTATATCAGTAATAATAGTTTTACCTGCTATAACAACAGTTTGTTTGTGTCTTTCGGCTTTTCCCAGTTAGGGGTCACCACAGCAGAACTCCGGTCCGCTAATGATTGGCATTTTTCCACACATAAAACATGTTTTTGGTTGCTCCCAATATCTAACTAGGCTTCTGTCACTTATGACATTAGTAACACTTGGAATATGTACAATGCAGTCATTTTCTAGTTTCAATATCCCATTGCAATCCCACGCCCCAGTCCATGAACCTCTATTGCCATACACTTTTGACAAATTCCATACATCATTACAAAAATATAATAAACGCTTTTTTTAAAGTCTCTTTTTCCACTTCAGTTTGGAGTGGTATATTATTTTTTCTTAGTTTTCCTAAAAGAGGGCTTAAGTACATATAAGTTCCATGGTGCACAATTTTTCTTTTTTTGTATTCTTCTATAAATCTGCCCAGTCTCAAAAATAATGTCACAAAAAGTCTCTTTATTAATATTGATAAATGCTCTTACCTCGTTTGTTTTGACCCCAAGCATCTTAATAACTTTTTTCTATACCTTATATCTGTCCATTTCTGTATCTTTCTTCTGTTCAATCCCCATTTTAAACAATCTCTTTATCAGACTTTTTTTCCTTCTTTCTTACCATGCACTCATTTTCTGACCATTTCTTCATATGTTTTTTTCTCAGCCTTCATATAGTCACTCTTCTTCACTTCTTCATTTTATATCCTGTCCATCAACTCTCCCCCGCAACATGTCCTTCCCATCTTACAGTACACTTTCATCGACCATACTCAACAATAAATCATCCCACAATCCTCCTGACTGGAGGGTTGTAACAACACAACATTGTGCTGCATTTTTGTATATGAACAACTTCTGCTGGAACAACTCTTCTGAATCTACATCCACTACATTTGTCATATCTGGACTGCTTTGAAAAGGATCTACTGCCTTTCCCCCCATCTCCAACACACCAGATATATCACTCTGCTTCTCCTTCAGTTCCGACTTCTTTTCTGAATATTTAAACCTCTGCTGTTCGGATAACAGCACCAAAAACACATCCTCCTTGCTATTCTCCTTTCTGACCTCCATTATTGCTTAACGTAGCTTCCTGTTTCTCTGAGCTGCCTTTGTACCTGGAATTGAAGCAGGAAGCAAAACAGCCTCACACTAACACCTCCCCTTATGGAAAAGAATATATTTTTTTATTAATACACTGCATACATTGCATATTATTTACATATTTACATTATTTAAGCCTATTTACAAATCTCCATACATTATAAATTTCAGTTTGTGTTCCCCCAACATTTTTATCTACAACGAAAACATTACTTTCTCCAAAACTTTTGCCAAAGTCCATTTTCCAATGTATTCAATTTAATTTAGTCTCTTGTTCCATACAGCCCATGAAACATAAAATATTATTCTGTTCATTTTCTTCACTTCTTCCTATTTTCATGCACCACAATAACCAAATTCTATTATGGCCATATTTATTTGTTCAGATTTTAACAAACTTTTCATCCTATTATGTTTACATATTTCTTGCCAGAAATTATTAACACTTTCACATTTCAAAAACACGTGCTCAGTAGTCTCAAACTCTCCACATTTATTACATATTCTGTCTTGCTTTTTTGTATGGCATATTTGCCTTAACCAGCAATTTTCAAATAGACAATCTCCATAAAAAGTCATCACTTTTCTCACATATATTATTTTTTATTTTCCATAACACAATTTTGTTTTTTCTTCTCTTTCATTTATTCATTCACAGTTCTTCTACTTCTTTTTTTAACTTCCATTCCTTCCCAAAGTTCTTTGTATTTATAATATAATATCATTGCTATCAAGTTGCTATTTTCCTTCATAATTCCTTTTGACACCTTATATAAAATTAAAGCTACTGCATGTACTATTGGGTTTATTAAACACAAGCCTTCTTGCTCTTCTTTAATATATAGAACCCCTCTCTTGACTGGATGATTCAGTCTAGAGCCCCATATAAAAGAAAATATAATCATCATTAGTTCCCTTTCATACTTAATAAGAATCATAGAGATGTTAGCAACATAAGCATTTTTTCTTATTACCATGGTGTTCAACAAGTGTGCTTTTTTCTACATGAAAATGTATATGATTTCCAAAAATGAGTCATATCCTTTACTTCTTTGAGTACATTATCCCATTGTTGTTGTCTGTATTCATTCCTTCCAAATATTATTCCCAATACATCTATATATTTTTTCATTGAACTCAATACCCCCATCATAACTTCAAAACCAAATCCTTTACTTTTCTCTTTATTTATACTTAAACCATATTTTTAATTTATACTTAATTTTTCATTTATTTTCCATACATACTTTATTTTTAACAATTAATACAATATCATCTGCATAATTTTACATTATTGGCAATTGCATCATTTTATATTCACCACTACTTGACATTTTATTAATTTCCTTCACTATTACATTCACAACTAATGAGAAAATTACACTATTAGCTGGGCAACCCTTTTTTATTCCACATTCTATTTTTATTTCTTCCCCTATCCAGCTATTTAGATTTAGTTTCACATATCCCCGGATTCTAAAATGCTTGCATGGAGTGGAAGATGAGTGCAGGAGCTCACAAAGGCAATATATCTCCCGTGCGATCCAGGAACAGCTGGCAGGGGCATGCACGAGAACTCCAGCACTAATCCTGCATGGACTAAGCCATGGTATGCAAATCACCTCATTTGCAGGAGAAATCCATGCAAATGAGGTGAATTTGCAATTCAGGCAGCTTGCAATAGTCTGTGCAAGACTAGTGCAATCTACAGAAATGTACTCGATTAGTAACCGAGTACATTTCTGCAAATTCCAAAACGGACCAATGACAGCTCCAAATAAAGGCTGCATATCATTGAGGAGGCATGCCAAATTGGCATAGCAAACTGTTTAAACAAATAAAAAAAATCAACTTTTATTTTTTTTTCGCTGATCTCGGATGTTTACACATAGAGCAGAAATGGGATTGGGGGGAAAATAAAAAAAAAAACTTAAAATGAGCATTCTAACTAAAATCAGTATTCTGCCATGCAAGTCAATGGCAGGCATAAGACAACCCGGCCAGAGAGTAATGGTTGTTAAGGGTGGAGGCTCAGTGTGAGGCATGTAACTATGTATTAGCAGGCAATCCTATGCAAATGAGGGGAAGGATAGTGAATCCCAGCTTTCCCCAGGGTGTGAAGCAGGTCCCAAGAGTGTAAGAGTATAAACAGCTGGGTGCAATACCAGGATATAGGTGACATCATGGGGTGTGTCAGGCATACTGTAAATGGATTGGAGCCCTGTGGATTGGGATTGCACCTAGCTTAGCACAGCTAAACTAGGGGTGTGTCTAAAACTGCCTAGCACTCTTTACAAAGTATAAGCGGGTATGCATGCCGTGCACCGGTTTTACAGGAAGAGAAAGGAAGTTAAACCAGGAAATAGCAGCTCTGTGCACATGTGAGCACTCTGTTTGTGCTGTGCACACACAGGCTTAAACAGGGAGGCAATGGGAAGGGGAAACAACAGTAGGAAGTTAATCAAGGAGAACTAGCTTTGCTGACAGGTGAAATGAATCAGAAACAGCCAATTACACAGACAGCAGACCAGCCCAGCCCAGCACACCACTATAAACTATGCAAACATCTTTCCCCCTTTGTTTTTCTCCAAATCTCTGCACTACTGGTGTATACAGATGGGGAAATTTTACAAAACGAAAGCAAGAGAAAAAATGTTAGGGGCTGCTTTTGCTATCATAAACCAGCATGTGCAAAAGGCTGAGGGTGGTGAGGATGTGAATGCTGCTGAGCAACCCATGGTGAGGAGACGGAGAAGAGTGTTCAGACCCAGGGTAACCTACCAAAAGCTACATGAGCTGGAGGTAGTGGAATGTTATAGGGTGGACAGGGACCTCCTACAGCAAATTGTTGAGCTGTGCCGGCCACGCCTCACACACAGAACTAACAGAGGGGAACCCATCCCAGTGGATACTAAGATATGTGTAGGCCTAAGAATACTAGCTACAGGTATCTTCCAAAGGCCAACTGGGGATATGATGGGGATTTCACAGGAATCAGCATCCAGGGTAGTCCACCAGTTCCTGGATGCCATGTCAGCACATGTTGGTGAGCACGTATATTTCCCCATCATCCGTGAGGAGTTGGCCAGCAATGTGCATCTCTTCCACCAAATAGCAGAATACCCTGAGGTAGTGGGTGCAATAGATTGCATGCACATATGGATTAAAGCACCACCTGGTGAGTGGGGTAGGTTCTACATCAACCGCAAGGGCTTCCCCGCCATCAACTTCTAGGTCATGTGCGATGCCCAGAACATAATAATGAGTGTGTGTGCTAGCTGCCCTGGAAGCTACCACTAGCATCTGACGCTGCTGTACCAGACATTTGCCAATGGGGACATCCCACACGGTCACCTAGTGGGGGATGCTGGATACGCACTGGAGCCATGGCTGATGACACCCATCAGAAATGCACACACACCCGAACAAGAACTCCATAATGAGGCACACGCACAAACACGAATGATAATAGAGCATGTGTTTGGGATGCTCAAGTCATGGTTCCGGTGCCTGGACACATCTGGTGGAGCCTTGCAGTATTCACCAACTACATGTACCCAACATTCCTTGTATGTGCCATGCTACACAATATGATCCTGCAAAAACAGCATGGGGCAGGACCACACAGCCCCCCACCAATGCCAAGGCCGGCACAGGCAGAGAGTGACTCGGAGGAGGAACAACCTGAGCCTGCCCCAGTAAACAGAAGGAGGTGTGCCCAGAATATTCCCTGGCCTTGGCAAAGAGGCAATGCATAGGACATGCACTGACACAGTAGGGACCCAGGGAATGACACCTCTCTCTGACTCACTCATACAGTAAAAGGGATGCTAAACATGACACTACCTGTGCTCAACCTTGTATAGGGAGTGTACTATGTGCATCCAACATAGGCAGCCCTGCAGCACCACCCTCAATACTGGGACACCCACAAGTTAATTGACTTGCACATGCCATTTTGGGGGGGGTTACATACCCAACATAGGTTCATAGATTAGTAGTAGGCTAATTGCCCTTATGGGCCCTTTTAAGCCTAGCCAATTATCCCATGTGAGAATCAAACCCTGCATCTTGTGTCTGCAAGGTAAAGACCTTAACCATTCTGCCATCCTCCTACCCCTCCCACACCACTTACAGCCAGCAGGACAGGTGTAGATAAACACAAATAAATGCTGTACTATGGCATCTGAATGAGCCCTATGGGTAACCCCTCCCCCAGGCCTACACAGACAGACTACAGCAGGCCAGGCAGTTGGATGTAAGTTGTGAAGGCTAGGAAGTCAGAAACTAATATATAGGTAGTTAAAGCTAAGATCTGTAGTACACTGGTATGCTTCTAGCCAGCATGATAGGTAAGACTACAGAATGAAATGGAGCACCTGACATACCAGTACAGTCCTAGCAAATGTGTAAAAGTGTCAGGTGTGCCCCCCCCCATCCTACATATACTTACAGTAACAGTTTGGTGTGCCCCCTACTTCTCTGTAGAAATGTAGAAACAGTCAGGTGTCCCCCCCGCTATGCAGAAATGTAGCAACAATCAATGCTAAATGACCGATGTATACCCTGCAGACACAGCATGCTACCTGTCGGTGTACAACACAAAGGTCAACACCGCAGTACAAACTACCTGGACTTGAGCCACACATGCAATACAGATGGACATACTGGGCATGCTCACGTACTTAGAGGAATGAAGGCAATGCCGGTCAACAACATACAGAAAGGTCATACTGGGCATGCTCACACACTTAAACACATGAAGGCCATGTCTGCAAACACCAGTGGACCAAACATACCTGGCAGTCACAGTTCTTAGTGCAGACACATGTCAGTATGCGACACATCTGCCTTGCACACACAGTGGATAGGAATACAGACAAATATGTAAGGACAACACACTATAAAAAGCCAAAGGTAGATGGACATAGATGTGTGGAAGAGGGTGACCGTGGCAAGGAGCCATCTGGGCCTGTCCTACCCAGCACACAGCCAAAGGGCCCTAAACACATGAGGTGCAGTTGTCACTCACTGCAGATACTAGCCACCAGTATATGTCAGCATGACAGACTATGTGGTGCACGTGCCAGCTGTGCAACATGACTGTACAAGGAAGTAGTCACCTAGTAGCTCTATACACGTACCTATGGCATATGACCCCGTGTGTGCCCGGATGTGGCATGTCAACCCCCTACATGAATGGGTTATGGCCCATGCACACACTACCCTCCCCATAGCAGTATTATGACAATCCTGCTCAGGTCATCCAATGTGAAATACACATTTGGGGGAGCTGTAGCTCACTAATCCCCATGGCACGTCCCATAACTGTGTACTGCTGTAGTGATAAACTAGTTAGGTACTAGTTCTAATCCCAGACTTGGCATCTGTGTGAGTGTGTGTTTGTGTGAGTGCCTCTCTGTCTCTGTGTAGAGAGAAATGATTTTTAGGCTACTCACACTCCGTACAATTCATATACTCAACTTTGGCAAGGCTGCTAATGTCACTCACCTAGAAATACATCTCAGGGAAATCATAGCACAGTAATCTCCGTATTGCGTCCTGTAACTGCGTACTGCTGTAGTGTGATAAAATAGTTAGGTAGGTGTTCTAACCCCAGACCTGGTAACTGCATGTGTTTATGTGTAAAACTGTGTGTGTGTGTGTGTGTGTCTGACTGAGTAGAGAGCAATGCTTTTTAGGCTATTCACACTCTGTACAATTCATATACTCAACTTTGGCAAGGCTGATGATGTCACTCACCTAGAAATATACCTCTGGGAAAGTCATAGCCCAGTAAACTCCGTAGCACATCCTGTAACTGCATACTGCTGTAATGTGATAAAGTAGTTAGGTAGGTGTTCCAACCCCAGACCTGGCAAGTTTGTACATTGAATCTGTGTGTCTGACTGAGTAGAGAGCAATGCTTTTTAGGCTACTCACACTCCGAACAATTCATATACTCAACTTTGACAAGGCTGCTGATATCACTCATCTAGAAATACAACTCTGGGAAAGTAATAGTGCTGTAATCTCTGTAGCATGTCCTATAACTGCGTACTGTTGTAGTGTGATAAAGTAGTTAGGTAGGTGTTCTAACCCCAGATTTGGCAACTGTGTGTCTTTGTGTCTCTTATCTCTGACTGAATAGTAAACAATGCTTTTTAGGTTACTCACACTCCTTAGAATTCATATACGCAACTTTGGCAAGGCTGCTGATGTCACTCACCTAGAAATACACCTCTGGGAAAATGATAGCCCAGTAATCTCTGTAGCACGTCTTGTAACTGCGTGCTGCTGTAGTGTGATTTGGAACTGTGGTAGGGTTCCATCTCCACCCATGGCAGTTATGGATGTTTTGTGTGTGTTTCAATGTCTGTGTATGGAGCAATGAATTATAGGCTACTCACTAGAAGTACATTTCAAATGCCCTACTTTGGCAATCTTGCTGATGTCATTCATTGTGAAATACACCTTTGGGAAGAAAGTTCTTTAGTAATCCCTGTGGTGTGACCTCTAATTACTCCATGCTGTAGTGTGATATAGCCCTTGGTCAGGGGTTCTATACCCACATATGTCAGTTGTGGATGTTTTGTGTGTGTCTTACTGTCTGTGTAGGGAGCAATGCATTTTAGGCTACTCACTCACAGTACAGTTGAAATCCCCTAAATTGGTAATCCTGCTGATGTCATTCAGTGTGAAATACACCTTTGGGGATGGATATCTCTAGTAATCCCTGTGGTGCATCCTATAACAGCTCCATGCTGTAGTGTGATACAGACTTTGGTCAGGGGTTCTATACCCACACATGTCAGTAGTGGATGCTTTGTGTGTGTGTTCCAATCTGTGCAGGGAGCAATGCATTTTAGGCTAGACACTCGCAGTACAGTTGAAATGCCCTACGTTGGTAATCATGCTGATGTCATTCAGTGTGAAATACACCTTTGGGGAAAACATACTCCAGTAATGTCCGTGGCGTATACTATAACTGCATAGTGCTATAGTGTAATAAACTAGTTAGGTAGGGGTTCTGCTCTCAGACATAACAAGTGTGTTTTGTAACTCATATCCTGTGTAGAGGGGAGTGTGTAACTCCTGTGGGCAATGTAGAGGGTGTTTTGCTTATTTCTTTTATGGTGGCCCTACTATATCACAGTGTTAACCATACAAGGATAACAGATGTAAATTAGCTGAGAGGCTGTGTTGCAAAGCCATACCCATACATGTGACATCATGGCCAGCCAATCACAGTTAACAACCCCACTATTATACAGAGCACACACTCAACCCATGTGTCATACACACACACACATGCCTAGGCAACAGCCAATATATGGGTAGTGCACTGCATATTGGCCACTGATAGTAACTATGCAGTGATAGCAGTGGGCTACAGAGGGCATGTCACCCTGCCTATCTGTCCAATATGCACATACATGCAGACAGTGCACCTCTGCCATGTTCCCCAATGGACACCTGCACCACCTGTGATGCCTTCACATGTGACTCACAACAGACATACCATGCCTGACAACATGCCCTGTATGGACAGATGACACTGACATCAGGGAATGCTGTTAGCATGCTATCAATGTAGGTACAGGGTAAACCTGCTGTCCATTACCAGTTCCTGCCACATGTGGGCAAGACTGGCACATCTGATGATAATCTGTGTACACAACATGGGCCAGACACCCCAGGTACAGTTCCACATGCCACTGTACATGCATGTGGGAGGTGTGCACATCCAAGACACCATACATGTCATGGACTAAGGAACACATACATGGCATGTGATGTACAGCATTGGCCACACACAATAGTCACCCAGGTGACTGGATGGGGGATGCAATACCCACCTGTGTGGGAAAATGCAGAAACTACAGGCCTGAGCCACAATGCAAACCATTTTCATGTGGCCTGATGCCAAGGTGTACCCATCGTCTACCATTGTACAGCCTGCTGGCACAATTGAACACCACACACCCATGTAGACATGCACCCATGCATGTCAGAACTGGCACCCTGTGTGTTCGTGTGTGTGTGTGTGTGTGTGTGTGTGTGTGTGTGTGTGTGTGGTATGGTGCGTATGTCCACATCCACACTCACTGCAACCCCCAAGGGCATACTGAAGCATGCTGTCTGATGTCTGGCACCTCCTCATACTCTTTACCCATATGGCCTCCATATGACCCGTGTGGTGCATGTGATACATGCATATTGATGTGGTGTGGCAATCCCACTAGTGACGAGTTGCACTCCTGGCCCTGCCAAGTATGTCAATGTGTGTGCGTCCCTGTGTGAGTGTGCCTGTGTTGGTGCTAGCACCTGTTCATGCAGACAGGCATGTGTACGACACCTACTGTATATCTACCATACCCTGTTGCAGATGTCACTCACCATTGCATATATGTTCTGAGTGCCCCACATCAGGTAACCCATGTGATGCATCCAATAACTGCATTGAACTGTGATAACACTACAAAGTTGTCGGGGTTGATACCCTGTGCTGGTAGGTGTGTGACACAAACATGCTTCAGTTTTACTCTCCCACCCCTCCCTGACATGTATTTGGCTCTGTCTGCCTCCCCACTCCCTCTATGGTGGATGTGGATACCCACACCTGTCTTGCTTAGGCAGCAGCATGTGTATTTTAAGTGATGATCATGATCAGCTGATGAACTCTGCATGAATTGCAGCCCTCCCCTAGCTCATTGCATGTGGAACAGCTGTGGTAACATTCCCATAGCCAATTGCATGGAAACACACTCCAATACATAGGAACATCATGGTGGTGTTGGCACTTTTCAGTCACTGTGAGCAGGAACTAGATCTGTTGTTTGGCAAACAGCATCTCAGATGGATTGGGGATTTACCTCTAACAACATACACTATGGAAATAGGGCAACAAACAGGAGGGGGGTGTACCTGACCTGACTACAGACTGTAAGTGCTGCTATACTGCATTTGGAGTAATGTTGGTTTAACAGTGTTTGTCTGGATATGCCTGCCGTACATGTCGCAATACCTGCAATGTCAGTTCCATGTATATGAGGAATCCCTATCTGTAGGGTCATCTGCAGACTGGGCAGTGTTGTGCCTTTGGATTCATGTGTTAGCCACAGTGCATCTATCTGTGGAATGCAGAAGGTAGTGTGAGGATTGCAGTCTGTAGACGGGGAAAGCCGTGACAGTTACTGACTTCATAACCTTCATAGGACATATGTTGCAACAAACCCCGTTACAATGGAAAATATATGAGGTTATCACAGCAACATTTTTATACTGGCCCTGTGTATATGCTGTCAGCCACACCTCTGTCAACCTTTGTACACATGGCGTACATGAAGTGGTGCATATGTGCTGTACACCATAAATAGTGTCATCGTATCTAACAAGCCAGTGATATATCAGATTGCTACACATGTCATGTACTATAGGATTATATTTCATGACATAAGCTAGACACTCTGTGGATGTTTGTACAGTACTGAGGCCTATGTAGTGATGGTGAATGTCAGCAGTGTGTGTATTGTTAATATGTACTTTAGCCTGTGTACAGACTGTGGTAGATGTCATTGTTCTAGCTCCCCTTCTATCAGATGTTACATGCTGCCCCACTGTATGGTACCATTTTGCCGTACATGTTTGTAGGGCCATACACACACTTGTCCCATACCACAGACAGCCATCAGACCAAACTGTGTAGCAGCCCAGTATATGTAGGGTCATTCTGTGAGTGGCACATATGAGGATGGTGTAGAACCGATAGTCCATATACTGTAATACTATGCTAGCTTACCATATGTGGCTGTGGTTGTGTTCACATTGGTTGTGGTTATGCACTGTCACACAGGTGTATCTTACCCTGTGCTGTGACATGGATGTTGAGCCTGCTATATATGCAGGTACATGTGCATTCCACCATATGAGATGTAGGCCAGTGTTGAGCCAGTCTGCCTGTAGCCTGCACAGTACATTGTTACATGCCTAGCAGCTTAGTGTACTTAACCAGTGGGATGTCATGTGCAGATACTTGGCAGATGTACTGCTGCCGGTCCTCCCTTAAATGTCATGTATGTCAGACAGAGCAGTGGGATGCTGTACAGATGTATGTCAATATCTAATGAGTAGTATGTGTCCATGGCACCCCTGTAGCAGCAATCATTATGTGTCAGGCCAGACAGGAGTCTGTGAATCCAACACCTATGGTGCCAAATGTATACCAGTTGGTATGTGTTATACCCATCTACATGGATGTGTACATCCATATTTTCAGGCATGGTACACATGTTGTGCACTAAGGGATTATGTGTATACCTTTGGTCTGTACAGGGTGTGTCCGAAGTTCCACATATAGTGGCCAATATCTCTGCTGCACTCCACAGGGGCATTACATGCTAGCAGCGGTACTTTACAATGATTTCCTCAGGATGTCTGTCAGTAGCCAATGGCACACATGTTATAAGCAGATGTCACCATCCACACACACCATGTCTGTAAAGGCAATCCCAATGACAGTAGCAACAGTCTAGTAATATACCTGCTATACATACCTGACATCCCCTTTCACCACGACTTTGGGACTATAGGAGCTGGGGTATGGCTACACTCCATGTCCAGGACATATGGTGGAAGTATATGTACATATACTTATCCAGATATATATATATATATATATATATATATATATATATATATATATATATACAAAATTACACGTGTACTACTTCCAATTACCACTGTCATAGCAGCCACCCACTATAAATCCCTACAGCATGTGGGCGTGGTCCCATTACATTTCCTGTGTGATGGACATCCTTCCTGTGTGTGGGCATCAGTGATACATACAGCAGATAGCAATACCTCTTACAGGAGAACCTGCACACTCAGAGCGGCCACATATTTGTAGGAAGATCAGGAACAAAAGTACAGACTGTGAGTAGAGTTGTCTTATGCTTTGCATAGTACTGGTGTTACAGGGTGAGTGTGAGTGCATACTAGTGTACCTTGGAATGCAGTCTGTCTGCATAGCTCACTACTGTGGGCCTATCCTCTTGCTGGACAGAGGTATGCCTATCAAGTGTTGTCCGTCCACCACAAAGGTCCTGTGTCAGATATTACACTGGCAGTGTGTTTGTTGCATGCTATCAGAACATGGCTACATCCATTTCTATTTCTAACCTCAATTCCCTGACTAAGGGTATGTCCTGTAACACCAGCACCTTGCTTAGTGTATGGCAACAGTGTTCCACATATGTGCCTGTGTTCCAGCCTCTGTCCTCCATCTACATACCAAGCTTTGCACATATGCCATGCTGTTGGGGGGTTGTTCTGTAGTGGGCTGTGAGTATATCACACTGCCATTGCTGCCATTAGTCCACTGCTGTTGTATCCCCCACACATACAGTGGGTCTGGGGCCATATATGTGTGGGCGTCACCTACACAACACATATGTGCCCTTATGCACTGCAGAGGCCAGTGTATGTAACAGTGGTATGTGGGCCTGTATTAGTGAGTCTAGGTTTGGAGCACCATAAATGACCTAGGCTGTTACAAAATGTGGGGGCATCAGGGGTGAGTTGCCAAAAGGAATCTGGATGTACAGTACCTTATACTTCACCTATATTAACATTACTTACATGAACTGGGGTACTGCAAGCCTACTGCCTCCTGCAATGCAGACTGTTCTGTTTGTTATGCCTTATTATGTACTGGTTGCAACCCATTTGATTACAATGTCTTTACCTCCTGCAGAGTTTGTACAGAGTATAGATAGAGGCTGCTGAACTACACACCTGCAGTACATACTGTTGATTGTGTGGTATCCTGTGGTTCAGTCTGTCTTCACTATTATACATTCTGAAGGGCTTGGCCTAGACAGCAACAGTTGTGAACCTTTCCAGACTACTGTATTAGTGTAACTGTTTCACAGTTGCAGTTATATGGTTGCCAGTATTTAAACAGCCATATGACATGGCATATAGAACTGTTATAGTACACAATTAAAGGATTCCCATTTCTGCAAACCTGTTTGTGGTGTCTTTCCTATGACCTTTCTATGGGTATATGTTGCAGGCAACAATTGACATTAGTATGTGTGGCCCATACAGTGTCCAGTTGTTCAGGTGTTAACTGTAGGCATAGTGGCTGTTCCATATTGCTTGCACCTTCTATATATGTATCTTACTGTACATATATCTGTGTGTGTATGTGAAGTCACATGTATATATATATATATATATATATATATATATATATATATATATATATGTGTGTGTGTGTATATCTGTATCTGAATATCTGTCTGTGTATCTGTATCCTGGGGATGTTGATGGCTTCCACATATTACATGTCCTGTGGGAGGCAGACTGTACTTGGTAGTGTATTGCAGGGTGCATGTGTTTGGCTGTGGGGGGTGCCTATTCGTACAAGACATATAGTGTGTGGGGCCTCTCAACCCCATTAACAGTACATGTGGACATATGTGTATTTGTTAATCTGCAATTGCTATCTACAGATGTATGGCCATATATACCTATATATATATATATATATATATATATATATATATATATATATATATATATATACCTGTTAACAGATATATAACTATGTCTGTATATACCTACATAGATATATATCTGCGTACACATATGTAACGTGCTGTGTACATGTAGACATATAGGTGTCGACATATATATGTGTCAATGTAGGCATACGCATGTATATATGTGCATATATAGTGATATATATGTATATAGAGTTAGTAAAACAATATATATATATATATATATATATATATATATATATATATATATAAATATATATATACATATATGGATATGTTGTATCTGTTAAGGTTTTAATATAGTTACACACACAGACATTTAGATGTTGCACATATGTCATGCTGTTGGGAGTTGTTCTGTAGTGAGCTGTGAGTATATCACACTGCCATTGCTGCCATGGCTTAGTGGTACATCACTTTGTCTAGGGTGTGCAGGGTCCTTGATTTGAGCCTTGCAAAAACTGTTTATTTTGTTGCTGGGCAGAACACGGCCCATTGGATACAGAGCAATTAAGGCATTTTAAAGCAGTTGTAAGCAGGTTTGTGCGGGTTTGCATGGAGCTAAGCACTGCCTACACAAGTTAAGCAATTTAGAAGCTGAGTGTATGAAAACATAACCGGAGGTTAGCAGTGTTTACCATCACGCAAACCCGCGCAAACCCACTTACAACTGCTTTAAAGTGCCTTAATCACTCTGTATCCAGTGGGCTGTGTTCTGCCCAGCAACAAAATAAACAGCTCCTGCAAGTCTTGAAAACAGGACCCTGCACACCATACACAAAGTGATGTACCATTAAGTCATGGCAGATATGCATAATCATGATGTTTTCACATACATATCATCCAACCCAGGTATACAACATTACAGAGAATGTATTCCACCATGTAGCTGTGTGTGTGTGTGTATATATATATATATATATATATATATATATATATATATATATATATATGTTCATCTTTAAATGAATATAACATATCTATATATGTAGATATAGCTATATATATATATATATATATATATATATATATATATATATATATATATATATATATATATATATACATATATACACAGATAGGCATACATCTATAGATATATATGTATGCATCCATATATCCACATATATACAGCACTAAAAATGCATATATGTAAGCATATATATGGTTCACCTTTCAAAGGGAGAAATTCATGTCTCCGAAAGCTGAAAGGCTGAAAGTATGTTCTCAACATTGCACAATCTTGGAATAAATGCATCGAATGTGCAATGAGCAAATGTCACTATGTATTCGCTCATTGCAGATTTGGCAATTTGGGCGTGGATGGCGCTATAGTGGGGATGGGGAATATTTGCCTATCCCCACTGTAGTGCAAACTTGGAGTTAGTATATCACAGTAGGGGGATTGTGGGGGGGTCCAGCTGCCCAGATGGGGGGGTGCAGGGGGGCATGCCTCCCTTGCATTACGATATGTATTCCAACTTGCAGTTCAAGAGTCAGTAAAGCTGCCTTTAGATTTGCTGTGTTTTGAACTGTGGTGCAATTCAAAATGACGGATTGGTCCTTTTGGTTTGCAGAAAGGGCTGTTCGAAGAAATGATTGTCTCCCTTTCAAAGGTGAACACATGTATATCTATATAGGTATATATGGACATACATCTGTAGATGAAACTGGGAACGTAACCACAACATATATGTCCACATGTACCATTGATGGGTTTGAGAGATCCAAGCAACATACATCTGGCACGGATATGTATCCCCCCCACAGCCAAACAAGTCTGGCCTTGAATACACTACCAACCTTAGCAGATCCCATAACCACGACCCTACATGACAAGGGCAGTACATGTTAACAGTACTTCATCCCACCAGTACAGTCAAGTGAAGTGTCATGCTTGAGGGAACCCCTTGGGCAGGTGCAGTAAGTAGCTGAGATCCCTCATATGATCCAATAGGCCTACACCTGACAATGGATTCACCAATGTTGGCAAGGACAACCATAAATCCACCATGTCAGCTGGGAACTACCACCCAGTAGCCTGATGACTCTGGTCTGCATGGACATGGAACATATCAACAATGAACCCATGGCCAATGTCACTGGTAAGCTTAACACAAGGGACTCCACCAATGTTGGACTTGTCAAAGGCAGAGGCTACAACCTGAACCTGGTATACCTCCTTGACCCAATCATGACAGGTGTAGATGAGGGTTAGGAGGTGCACAATGCCTCTGTAGATCATAGCAGGCTTTTGTACACCATCCCACATGTAGTAATGTGTGTAGTTGTTAAGGGATCTTCCTCAATTCACAGAATATGTTTCCACCAGGACTGCTTGGTAAATGCCAACATTCCACAGGTGCCATCCCATGGACATACAGTCCTTCACAGGTCATAGATGTATTAATGCCCTCCTCTACACTGTAGAGGTGTGCAGCACTGTTGGGGTTGCTATTACTCACTGGGTGTGGCTGTTGTGGACACATCTACCATTATTGAAGTTACCGTTGCATCTATCCCCCACATAGCTGTCTGTAATACTGTACAGTGTATGTAATCAGGTTGTTAGTTGTTGTTTACACCATTCACAGTAGTTGAGCACCTCTCACCCTCCTAAGGGTAGGGCTATGCCACCGGCATTGGCACAAACATGTTAATGAGGTGAGGATCACAGTACAGTGGGGAGAGGGACATACACCCTGCTGTTCGCATGTTCAATGTCATCCACATTGCAGACTGCATATATAGCAATGTGTGGTTGTGCCTATCCTGTCTTGGTGGGATTACATGTGCAACAGATGTGTTGGTTGCATGGGGACATACCTCCATATGTACAGTCTTGTACCTGTACTGTATCCATACCAAAGGCTCTGTGTGTTGTACCCAGCCATGTCATGTGTACCACCCACTACACTTACTGGTGTCCACTGTAGAAGGCCTGCTGACACCACTACACCCATCAGCCATGTGGCACATGGACAAACACAACACAATCAGAATAGATAATGGTGACAACAATTCAACATTGTCAATTACAGCTATGATGCATCATGGCTGCACAGCTACACCTTCCAAGATATTAGCATTTCACTTTACTGATGACAACATACTACACATCAATCCATTGCTACACTGTTGTACAGTCACCCTATGCATCAGCACCATGTTAGCTTCTCCCTGCATCGATGTTACAGATGTCAGGGAGTGGCACAGGTATCATCATATGCACAGGGTGTGTTGTTGATTTGCCAGAGGCCTAGGCTGAGCCATACAATTGACAACATGCGTGTGTGTGTGTGAGGGGGCTGAGTACTGTTATGGGCCACGTGTGATGCCATGTGTGCAGGTATATGGTTGCCCTAGGTGTGTTGTTTATGTGTGTGTGTCTGCATGCACACGGTTCCACCATGTGGCTGCCCTATAAGGGGATTTGTGAGAAAGCTGCACACTGTACCTGGCAGGGTTTGCAGTTCACCATCTCTAGCCATGGACATGGGACCTGTGCCTGGAAGGGGTGCTACAGGCAGTATCAGGTACAAAGCCAGATCGAGTGCTGTCCCCAAGGTTGACAGATGCCACTGGATCCAGGTCCCTCCTGGGACTGGCCAGGGCCACATGCACATGGTCTGCTATAACAGTCTGTGGACAGCACCCCCCCCTACAGTGCTGGGGCTGGTGCTGCCACTACAGTAGCAGCTGTGACTGCTGGGACATACACAGCAACCTCCAGCTGCTGGTGTTGCTGGCATACATACACGTGGCCATTGCAACCATCCCACCCTGTCTTGATGCATGGACATGACATTGTGGATGAGATCCAATATCTCACCTCATCGTCTATCCATGACCTCAGTGTAATTATGGATGGCACCTGCTAGGTCAAGGATGCTGTCAGTTACAGAGTTGTGATGAGCCCTTTGCACCCTTAGACCCTGCCTGGTGTATTGTTCCATTCATGCCTGTGCCTCCATGTCAGCCTGGAACATGCGTGTGGTTGCTATAGATGTGGCACGCCTGCCAGGGGCATGATGACCAGCAGTGCTCCGATGAGCACCCCTGAACATCTGCCTATGTGATACCCCACCAGACATCTGGCTATGGCTGCTGTGTCCTGACACATGTGCCATAGATACCACACTGTCCTGGCCAATGCCAACCATAGACTGTCCCTCAGCTAAGGCCAACGGTGATGAGGTATGTAGAGGCAGTGTAACTGTGTGCATGGATGGGGTGGATACATGTGGGATGTCAATTTGTGGCCCAGTAACAGCCCCTGATGACACTGCCTGTGCCTCAACACACCTATCCTCATGGTCACTGTCTGTATCAGTGACATCAGATTCCCTGCGAGAGGGACCAAGCCCCACATCACCACCTGTGAGGGGAAAACAGGTAACAGACTGTAAGACCTGTACATCACCACTAAACTGTACACACACACACACACACACACACACACACACACACACACACACACACACACACACACACACACACACACACACACACACACACACACACACACACACACACACACACACACACACTCACACACACACACTTGTGCAGACATGGCCACACACACACAGACATACACACATGCAGTCGACATACATGGTAACCCATACACTCTACGAGACAGCACCTACAGACAGCTCCAGCACCCCATAACACACACAATAGCAGGTGATGGTGCAGTACAGTATCACACACAAACCTGTAATTACACACATGTCAGCATGCAGGACATGTGGTGCTCAACAGCATGCAGTGCAACTGTAGTCAATCCCTGTTACTGACATTATACATGGCTGTGATGCATGGCTTCTGTTAGTGGGTGTTGGCCCTCCCCCTGGAATGCACTGCAGCCAAGTCCACAGCATTGTTGTGCATCTGTTCAGCACCCTGGCATGTACTGTGCACCATACCTCACACACCATTGTAGTATGTGTATCTGTGTGTCAGCTGTGTTTCCGCTGCTGCTCAGAGCCTCTGTGTGTTTCTGGATTACATGTGGACATGCGTTTAGTGAATGCTTGATGTGTATTCACAGATGTCATCATTAGTGGTGCATGTATGAGTGATAGACTACCATTAGACCAACCACAGACACAATGTACTGTACCAAAGGTGAGTGTAGAGACCATTATTGACCATTATTGAGCCCTGGCTGATGTTGCCTGTGGTACACATAGGTTCATAGGTGAGTACTGGTCTATTGGTCCTGGGGCCTACATAAGCCTAGCCACAGGGGTTCCCAGCCATGTGCCACCCACTTATGTTATTCCTCTGTGCCCCTGTCAGGCTGTGGCACAGACATACTACCCAGGGTGAATTCCCCATTTCCCATCCAGTTGTCAAGTGTTTTTGTAAAGAGGGCCAATGAGTAGCATTGCCTGACATGAATGGGTAGTTCATTCCAGAGTGTGGGAATTCCACAGGACAGGGCCCTATGCCTCCAGTATGTTCTGTGTAATGTGTTGATGACGTTTAGGACCCTGGAGTGTGTCTTTGCAGCGGGAGTGGGATGTCTTTATGTGTAGCATGTTCAACTGCTCTGTGTATGACATAGCTGTGTATATTAGGCTGATGTCAGCTGTGCCTGGGCAATGTGCACTGGAGTGTAGCCACAGTTGTCTCAGATGGTCTGTGTATTGCATGCGTTTGGAGCTGGTAATCCCATTAGTGAAGTGTGTGCTCTGTCAGTGAACATGTACAGCATGCATTATGGATAGGTGTGTTAGATGTGTACTTGGCCTACACCTAATCTATGACATGCACAGTGAATTGCCAAACATAACCTTAAACCATACTCGCTGGCATCTGGCCGCTGCCTTGCTGGCATCCCAGAGGTACCTACATTGAGATGAGATAGAGTTGATGTCAGTGGCCACAGCTGTGGCATTGCTACAGGGTGGCTGCAATATTACAGTGAAACAAAAGCTGAAGCCCACAGTACTACAGATTATGCATTACTGCTTATCAGTACTACACAGCAACAGACTCCACATCTCACATATGCATGATCTACCTGTACAGATGCATACACAACAGTAGTCTACTGATATGCCCTGGAACCTTACCTGCATGTTCCATGTCTGGTGTGTGTGTGTAGCATCCACTTCCATGACTGTATATGTCTGTAGCTCTTGTGGGTGGGCAGGTGCTACCAGGCTCATGAGCAGCTCCTTCACTCTGTTGAGGGGGAGATGGATGTTATGGCACCCCCCGTTGCAAGGTGGTCACCCTGCATGGCAGTGGCACGGCGACATACATGGCGGAGCAGGTCACTACAATGATGGTGGACCTGCTCATACATATGGCTGTGCATCCCCACCTCATTCACCCTGCAGACCACATTGTTCCACATGGCTGTTCACTCATGCTGGTCCTGGCTTGTCTATGAGAACAGCAGCTGGTAGTTCTGGATGATGCTGGTGAGTATTATGTCATCCACAGCGGCACTGTAGGTGGGATTCCTTGGGTGCACCATACTCCCTGAAAGACATAATGATGGAAATATGTCTGAGCAACTCATATGGCACGTTTATCATAATACATTACACGTCAGTCTTCCGCCACCATATCAGCTCCAACTTAATGTTCACACAACGCAAGTGGTATGTCTCCAGTATATGTACCATTGGGTCATATATTGTATTGTACAACACTTTCTGCTATGTGTTTATAGACATGCTCCCTGTGGGGACACTAGAGTTGCTGGGCTGTTACAGAGTATTTCACCTGCATGCCATTGTCACTGCCACTATGTTTCCACATATACATGTGGTATGCCTGCTATGTGATTGCTACACATCTGCCAATCTCTATTATTGGGGATATCTATGCATGCTGTTGGACATGTTCTGGGATTGTGTGGACTATTACAACCCACATATGTTCCATGACAGTTACACACCAGTATGTGTAGGGGTTATTTGCCTGCAGGAACACTACTCCCACCTAATGTGCACATTTTACCGGTACACATCACATCCGTGACCCACCATGGAACCTCATTATCTACTGTTCCGGCACTACCTTCATGTGGAACCACCTCAGGGGATGGTGTCCCCCCCCCCATGGAGCACACACAGACATATGTCTGTCACCCATTTAGGTCCAGAGTCTTGTGCATAAAGAGCTCCACAGAGACATGGGGTATGTGCTACATCACCTGGAGGCATGCAGTACACATACACAGGGTTCAACATGCATGTTCCTCCTGCTCAGCCTACAGCCCAGGCACCTTTATGACCATGTAGATGCTGTCATGACTGTCTATGGGTGGGCACTATGTTCCCTTTGTTCCCATATGGGGGCTCAATGGCCTCCACATTCCAAATGTAACTACCCATCCACAGTGTTTAAACCATCACATGTGTCATATACCAGCCCTGTATGCTGTCTTGTTTGTCACCCAACCAGACTTCCATACCAACATATGCCTAATACCCTTCACCAACATATATATCCCACCTTCTCAAACAATTGCAATGTGTTCCCACCATGGGTTACATACCACACTCCATGCTCCATTTTGCAGCCATGTACTGGTGTGTAGGTATGTTGTATATTGATATGTGATGTTCTCTACACATGTCAGTGCAGTGAACATGTATTGACATATATATATATATATATATATATATATATATATATATATATATATATATGTGTTTTTGTGTATGTGTGTGTGTACACACACACACACACACACACACACACACACACACACACACACACACACACACACACACACACACATATATATATATATATATATATGTATGTATGTATGTATATATACATATATATGAGTAGATATCATTATGTGTTGTTTATATACCTATATATATGTATAACTGTCCGAGGATCTGTAGACATACACAGCTGTGAATATGTATCACACATATATGTATCTGTATGTGAGGTGCATACCAACATCTGCTTCACACTCTTGTAACTTTCTTTACTTTACAGCTGAACTATTCTGCCTTGATGCAACACAGGCAGGTGTCACATGTGAACACAGACTAACATTAGGGGGGGTATATATGGTTCATAGGTTCATAGGTTTATACTAGGCTATCTGCCCTAAGGCATTTATAAGCCTAGCCCAAAGTTTTGTGGCTTACGCCACCCCTTATATGAAAAAATACTGTGCCCATTAGTTTGTTGTGCCTCTGTCCAGCAGTGACACAGAGATGATTCCCGGGATAAACCTACGATCTCCCATCCACAGGTCAAGATTTCTCTTGAACAGAGCCAGCGAGGTGCTCTGCCTCACATGGACCGGGATTTTATTCCACAGCATAGGGAGTCTCTGAGTGATAAATCTATCCCTCCAGCACATCCTATTTATATCCGTGCTAAGGTTTAAGTCGCTTGCTCTAGTGGTTTTGGTGGATTTGGATTTTTTGAGGTGGAGCATGTCCATTAATTCCGGGTTGCACATGGCCTTGGTGACAGAATGGCCATGGTGACAGAATTTAGATAAGCATATTATACTGCTATGGCAGTTGGCCATGCTATGCTACACTTTAACATGACTGTCCTGCAGGTGGTATGGTCTCACACCCATGTGTCTATCATGGCAGTATTAATACCCCCACCAGCCGTTGGCCACATTAATGTACAGAACACAGATATCATGGGTCACATCTTTGCCATTCACTGCTGATCTGCACAGTTAACAGGTATGTCCCACTGCCCGCCGGGACTGACACTATTGTCCAGTGCAGTTGTTGAGCAGTACATTATTACAGGAACAAGTACTGATGGCACATATACATCCTTTCACATTATACATCCTATTATTCTATGCCATATACTATATGCAAGTAAATGCATATCTGTTTCACACATACCTGTTATGTTTTTTCTGCTGTAACACAACCCTGAGCTTTGTGACTTTTATTAAAGTTTTTTTTTTTCCTCTCTCTCTCTCTCTCTCTCTCTCGCTCTCTCTTTCTCTCTCTCTCTCTCAGTCTCTCCAGTAGAGTGAGTGAGCTGTTTTGAATAGATTGCAGCACGCTTTTGCTGGTATTGCAAATGATCAGGTGGTGGCCTCTGCACCAGTCAGTGTCCACCAGTTGCTAATTGCATGCAGCCTACTGTGTAGTACTTTAGATAACCACTGTTATGGCAACCCTGTACTTTAAATTGCTGACTTCTGTGGGTGTAGTCCCTTCACCTTTCCAGTATGGATGACATCCTTCCTGTATGTGGAGATCAGTGTTACAGACAGCAGGTAGCAATAACTCTTGCAGTAGAACCTGCAGACACAGGCCAAATTCAGATTTGGGTAAGGTTCCAGACCTACAGACAGTGTGAGTAGTGTTGAGTGCATTGTATCTTGCTGTTCTTATAGGGTTTCTGTGTACATGGAACTTTTTCATGGAATGTTGTCTGTCTGCATAGCTCTCAACTATGGGCCTATCCATATAATACCAGGGGGATTGTCCCAGATATATCTGTGGCATTCTGTCTGTTGAGTGCTATCACTACATGGCTACATCCATTTGTATTTCAGTGTTATATTCCTGCTTAAGGGTATGCTGCAATGAATCATGTAACACCAGCAATTTCCAGGGTGTGTAACAGCAATAATGCAAATATGGCCCTGTATTCCTGCCTCTG